>NC_057801.1:830797271-830804836 GCF_018294505.1 Triticum aestivum | reverse complement strand
TATCTAATTGATCCTCGTGGCACAGTCCTATTTTTCATGAATAATTCAGTCATATATTGATGCATATATACTATGACTCGGCACCGGTATGTTCATTGACTTTCTGAGATATCACACAACACCATGCTCCTAATTCGTATCTAATTGATCCTCGTGGCACAATCCTATTTTTCATGAATAATTCAGTCATATATTGATGCGTATATACTATGACTCAACACATGCACGTGTGCAACATTCCAATAGGGCAATTTATGGAAACCTAGCAATTTTAGATGTCTATGAACATCATTATGTGCCATCACGATCTCAACAGGATCGGCACTTTGTTTTGATTTTTTACTAGAACCTTTATTATTGATTTATACTTGTGCGTACAATCTTTATTCATTGTAGGTGATGATCTTTGTGTTTCATCAGTTGTAGGCTATGCAAAGTGACATAGTCATGGATGGTGTTACTTGATGGGCTGGAGAGTTTCAAAATTATGAGCTATGCATGATTAAGCGATGTTAGACCTCTCTACTTCATTTAGGGTCGTGGGTACCTGGCAAAGCAAGAAAGGACACCAAAGAAGCTGCTAAAATGGATGGGAGAATTTGTTAATAAATGTTTAGCCTTTTTTAAAAGATCAAGTGTATTCTAGAAAGAAAATAATTGTAAAACTTTCATGGGGTAACAAATTAGAAACTACCACAAGTATGTGTTCATTTTGATGGAATTTTGTCCAAGATCCTGGATGAGGGTATTGTCTCCATAGTACACGTATCCAAGTGCTTAGGTATGTCTTTTCTGGAAGAATTAGGTTTTTTGAGTGAGCGGCTTGATACTTTTTTGTGAATGTATTTGAGAAGGTGAAATACTGCTTGGTGTGGAAGCTTAGCACTGGGTCGTCTATCCTTTATTGAGGCAAGAATAGTTTGAACACACCAACTTTCATCTATGTGGTTGTTGGCAATGCGTGATGCATCTTGTCTGGAAAAGGATATTTATATTTGTATACAAAAAAAATAAAGTTTTTGGTATTTGAATAAAAAAGATGTCGTTCTGTGACATGCCACAATTCGATCTTTTGTGCTTGTTATCAGTTTGACTAGGTTTGTATTAGTTCACATGCCATAATTTAATCTTGTGCTTGTTATCGGTTTGACTAAGTTTGTATTAGTTCATATGTACATGTTGTGTGCACAACTTGCAATTTGAATGAACAATGAAATATGTATTTCACGACAAGCAACAATTTTGATGACCATCATGTTTGTCTAATTTTATGTTAATTTAGACTTGCATTGCACGTGCACGCTCACTAGTTTTTTAAGTAGTAAATAGAAAATTGGCGATAACCATCGTCATCCCACTCCCACCCAGTCGGATGTATGTCGTGGTATTGGCTACTCAATACGTGGACGCGAGTGCAACTGCAGGTTTTAAATTGATCGCAGTTGAGGACGATAGTTGCAGGGAGAGGAGCATTGGAGGTTGGGCTGTTAAGGAGGATTGGGGACGGTACCTCCGTAAGAATCTGGGAAGATAGATGGCTACCAGGGAGATTATCACTTCGACCTGGCAGGTTGGTTCTGCTATGCTCTACACAGTTGTAGATTTGATTGACAATGAGAGCTGGTCCTGGAAAGCTGATCTAGTCAGGAATAACATCATACCCCCAGATGCTGATGCAATTCTCAATATTCCGCTCAGACATGGTGGTGGTGATGATTTCTGGGCTTGGGCCCATGAGAGGTCGGGTTCCTACACTGTAAAATCCATGTATCGTGCTCTAATGACTCGTAACGAGCAGTTAGCTCTAGAGGAAGGGACGATTGTAGAATCTTCAGAGAATAATAAGCAGGTGTGGACGCGACTATGGAAACTAAAAGTGCTGCCCAAGGTCCGTGTGTTCTGGTGGCGAGTCCTTCGGGGTATACTACCGGTGGAAACAACACTACAGCACAGGCATATAGCAACCTTAGCGCGATGCAAGGTCTGCAAAGGTATGGATGAAGATATGCTTCATGCATTGATTAAGTGCTTCATGCGCAAAGCTTTTGGGCAGAAGCAAGAAGCTGGCTTCACCTCAAGCTGCCGGAGCTACACCCTTGTACGTGGCGCAAGGATATCCTCTGTGATCCACGTTTTACTAAGGCGGACAGGGCGAAAATAGTTACTGTCATGTGGGCGATCTGGACATCCCGTAACAGCATAACACATGAGAGAGTGAATATGGACCCGGTCCAGTCTATGAAGCGTATAAGAGAAACTCTGGCTCTGTTGGAACTCCCATTGGAGCAGACCAAGACACTGCCTGGGTATGGATGGAGATCGCCTGAAGTTGATTGGGTCAAAATCAATATTGATGCTAGTGTTTCAGTGACTGAGAATAAGAGTGGAGTAGGAGGTTTAACTAGATTTCTTTCTTCATTTGTTGCTGCCTGGAGTAAGCCTTACCCCGATGTCACAGATCCTCTTACCGCAGAGGCGTTGGCGTTGCGAGATGGGGTGATATTTGCAAAGCTTCGGGGGTTCTCGCGAGTGGTTATGGAAACAGATTGTTTGGAGATGGTACAGCTATGGCACTCGCGACGTTTTTCACGCTCGATTGTAGCGCCGTTACTTTTAGAAATTGATGCGCTAGCCTTATCCTTTCTTTATTTTGAGATTCAACATGTAATAAGAAGTGCCAACCTGCCGGCCCACTTGTGTGCGAAACATGCAAGCACAATTGGGGTTACCGACCGTTGGATGGACTCCCCGCCCGGTTTCCTCATGACCAGCGTGATGGCTGATCGTGTTGGTGCCGTTGCTGTTAAATAAAGCTCATAATTTCCCGCAAAAAAAATTGATCGCAGTTGAGGGCTTCAGGCGGCCACATCGGCCGTCGGTGGTGATGGGCGCAACTGCTCGGGTAAAACAGTCTTGGCCGCACCTGGCACTGGGAGTGTGAAGGCCGCGGCGCTTGTTGCTGTTGCGGTCATCACCCTGCTCGGCAGTGCACCCGACGGGAGCATTCCGCGGTGCACGCGGCGGCTGGTCCTCCGTGACGGAGGCCTCGTCGGCGCGATCGGACTTCCGATGCGGCGCGCGGCTTTCCATGGGCCGGCGCTAGCGTCGCAGTGTGAATGGTCCGGGTAGCGGGAGCTAAGATAGAACGAGGGCAGAAGATAGAGGGGCTTTGCTGTGACATCGAGGGCAGAACGAGGGCCCACGTGGAGGCGCGTGGGAGCGACCGATCATCGGGCGCCTGATCCGAGTCGTTTTCCAGTAGATGAGATTGACGCGTCATCGCGTCCGGATCGTATCTCGCAGCAGCAGCATATCATATATACGTGAGGGAGCACGTCCCATGGGCACAGAAAAAAGGCGCTTCCCGACCTCTCGCGTGAGGAAGTAGGGTCCATAATACAAAGGCAGGAAAACGAACGTGCGCAGCGCAAGGGTCGCCGGCGGTGCGGCGAGGGCTTGCTGCGACCTTGGTTCAACGAGCGGACTTGCGATGCCGCTCGCCGGCGGCGGATGCTGGCTGCTGCAAGCCGGACGGCGAGTGCGGCGGGCGGCTGTTCGTGCGTGCCAACGGCGAGGATGCTGCGTCGTTCGCGCCGCGGGCGGTGCTTCCACGGAGAGGGGAGACGAGCATGATCCGTCACACGACGACGGCGTACGGGCGTCGCATCTGACGGCCGCGGAGCTGGCAGCCCTTCGGCGCCTCCCGCCAGGACAGGCTCCCGCCGCGCGCCGCACACCGACGGCCACCTCGGTGGTCGACGGCCAGCCGCCGCGTGCTCCCGTCGGGTCCAACCGCCGCGGCCTTCACACGCCCAGGACCAGGTGCGGCGAAGACTGTTGCTCCCGCCTCAACTACGATCAAAACGTGGCCGCGAGGGACGGCCAAGGAGCCTACGTCCGCCGCCGCCGCCAAAACTACGGCACATATGCTGCTGCTGGGTTGGATAGCGATTGCAGCCGCGTCCAAGAACTGAGTCGCCAATACCGCCACATACGTCCGACCGGGTGGGACGACGACGATGGTTATCGCGGCGCCCGCATATCGGATCGGTCGACAATACCACAACAAAATTCTGGCCGAGTGGGATGGCAACGGCCGGCGCGCCCGCTTATCCGAGAACCAACACCATGACAAATATGCGACTACATAGGATGGCGATGGCTCTTGTATCCGTGTATTCAAAAGTGCTATTGTCAAAGTATTGAATTTGAGAGCATGATGTTAATTTGTACAACACTCGTATTGAATTGATCCAAGTTGTTTGTTATACTTAGATATTATATCATCCAAATTCTATAGTCCATAACACAGGATCAGAGTTTAAAGTATGTATGATTCCTTATACCATGAACGTATCAAGTCACTCCATACGATGGACCAAACAAGTACCAGAGGGGGCTCCGAGGGAAAGCACAACCCACCTGGGCGCGACCAGGTGGGTTGTCCCACCTTGTTGGCCTCCCGCACCGCGTCTTCGCTCTATAAATACCCAAATATTCCAGAAACCCTAAGTGAGTCGACGAAAAATTGTTTCAGCCGCCACAAGTTCCAGAACCATGAGACCCAATCTAGAGCCCTTTTCCGACACTCCGCCGGAAGGGAACACAATCACGAAGGGGTTCATCATCCTCATTGATGCCTCTCTGATGATGCGTGAATAGTTCACCTCAGACCTACAGAAGTTAATTACAAGGAACTACCACACTTCGGCACGTCGTAACAAAACAGTACCATTAGTCATTTTTTTTGCCATGCAGTACCAACTCTAAGCCTAAGTGTTTGCAAAACGGTCTAAGCCACGTATAAACGCGTATTGACGGTGTATCTGACCGCTGGGACCCGTGTGTCAAGGGCTGACGTGGCATGCTCTTTTACAAAAACAACCCTCACTTCTTATTTAATCACGCATAAAGCCTCTATTTGTCAAAAAAAAAATGTCCTGCCAGAAGAAACCTTTTTTCAAAAACAAACCAAACGGGCACGTTGAGCCAGGATTCGGACCCGCACCGTGCGGTTCAACGGGAAAGCTCGCTGCCACTGCGCTGCTGCTGCTTTCATGTCAAAAGCCACGCATGACTTTATATATACTTTGCACCATTCGTTTTTTTTACAAAATACAAAATCGCGTGACCGTCCGCCGGAAATCGATCCCGCCAAGTCGCTCGCCGTGCGCGCTTGCTGCCTCTGCCCCACGCCATCCTATGTGTCAACTAGTACGCGTATACGTCTTTAAACTCCGAGCCGTTCTGGTTTTTATATGATATTAAAAAATATTATATGTTCATCGTGTCGTACGATTAAAGAAATGTTCACCGCATCGTTTAATATGTATATATATATTGCATATTCTAAAAAGTTTAAATGTACGATATCATATTATAAAAAGTTTATCATATATATTGAACATTTTATAATATATGATGTCTATATAAGTGTGTATGATTTTTATCAATATACATTACGCACACTATGTTCAGTGTGAAGAATAAACCTGCTGGTCTCTACATTGTTTCTGGGTTGACGTTCGAAATTTTAAAATTACTCTGAAAGGTAAATAAAGTGTTTGTGCATTTAAAAAAATGTTCAGAACATTTTTGGGAAAAGTTGAACGCGTATTTAAAAATTGAAATGTATATTATAAAATGTTCATCATGCATTATAAAATTTATTACGATTACACAATAATTTTTAGTACATGTTACCATTTTTTGAGTAACTGTGCATTTAAAAAATACAGAAATGTATGCAGTAACTGTGACAAATATATCGCATCCTGATGATGCAGCATCTTTTTTCGTTTTGTTTTATTTGTTCAAACGTATAACAATATATGCGTGGTATCGTACTTTGAACAAGTCGCCGAGGCTGGCGTAGTGGTCGGTCGCGCGCGCGTGACGCGGCAGGTTGCCGGTTCGAATCCTGCCCGCGCGCTATCCTTTTTAGATTTTCATAAAGGGCATGTACGTGATTAAGTATAGCGCGAGGGGCTTTCTGAAAAAGAACATATGCCATGTGTCGTCCGACAGGTGGGGCCACTCAGTCAGATGCGTGCTTATACGGCTGTCAGACCTTTTTGCAACACTTAGGCTTAGAGTTGGTACTGCATGGCAAAAAAAAATGACTAATGGTACTGATTCGTTACGACGTGTCGAAGTGTGGTAGTTCGTTGTAATTAACTCGACCTACAGGTCCGTAGGTACTAGCTAGATGGCTTCTTCTCTCTTTTTGTATCTCAATACAATAGTCTCTTGGATAGGTGACAACTACCAGAATATCCGCTTACGTCGACGGCCTCATCTATGTCGACGGCCCCCGTCGGCATAGATAGACCTATCCCGGCCGTAGGCGTAGAAACGCCGTCGGCATACGTCTATACATGCCGACGGCTGGCGTAGTGGTAGGGTCGGTCGAGGCTGGCGTAGTGGTCGGTCGCGCGCGCGTGACGCGGCAGGTTGCCGGTTCGAATCCTGCCCGCGCGCTATCCTTTTTAGATTTTCATAAAGGGCATGTACGTGATTAAGAATAGCGCGAGGGGCTTTCTGAAAAAGAACATATGCCATGTGTCGTCCGACAGGTGGGGCCACTCAGTCAGATGCGTGCTTATACGGCTGTCAGACCTTTTTGCAACACTTAGGCTTAGAGTTGGTACTGCATGGCAAAAAAAAAGACTAATGGTACTGATTCGTTACGACGTGTCGAAGTGTGGTAGTTCCTTGTAATTAACTCGACCTACAGGTCCGTAGGTAGTAGCTAGATGGCTTCTTCTCTCTTTTTGTATCTCAATACAATGGTCTCTTGGATAGGTGACCACTACCAGAATATCCGCTTACGTCGACGGCCTCATCTATGTCGACGGCCCCCGTCGGCATAGATAGACCTATCCCGACGGCCTAAGGAAGGCCGTAGGCGTAGAAACGCCGTCGGCATACGTCTATATATGCCGACGGGGCCGTCTGCATAGATGAGGCCGTCGGGACCGCGCGAGATACGCCTGCGGGGGCCGTCGGCATATCCCGAGCCCACCTACCTGGTCAGCGACGACCATTTGATGGCGTCCAAACTACGCCGTCGGCTGGTAATGACGGTCGTCGGCATATCTGTGCCGACGGCGGCTATGCCGTCGGCATAGATCTGCTGACATCAACGATCCGCTTCGTCGACACGTCATCGATCCGAGGGAGTGGGGGCCCGTTGTGTGGCAGAGATATGCCTACGGCATTGCCGTCGACATAGACTTGGCCCATGCCCTCTGCCACGTCATCGATCTGCGCGTGATGCCACGTCATCGATTCGTGGGATTGTACCTCCGTGTGCGCACCTATGCCGACGGCCTTGCCGTCGGCATACATTTATTTTTCTTTATTTTTACTTTATATTATTTTTTATTTTTCCACAAGATAAATGTGCCTTATCTAAACAAAAAACATACCCCGATGGTATATCGTTTGCCCCCTCACGGACGTCGCTGTCGCCGTGTCACGGAGGGGGGAAACGGTCGACACGGAGGGAATCTGGTTAGTGGGGGGATTCGGGGTGTAGCTATGCACCACCCCGCAAATATGAG
>NC_057801.1:830787122-830795559 GCF_018294505.1 Triticum aestivum | reverse complement strand
GTTTGGCCACAAGATCTAGCCCTTCGACTTTACATGGACAGGCTTTGACCAGTGGAACTCTCCAACCGGTTGTGTTAGGTCAGCCCATAGGAACACTTCGGAGCAACATCCGGGCCAAACCCACAGCAAGATCCCCTCCGTGTAGACCCGACGCGTCCGTTTCCCCCCTCCAGGTGCCGGCGGTGGCGCCATCCGTGAGGGGGGCCATACCCCGGAGACGCGTGCCGCCTCTTCAGACATGCCACCACACCACCCCGCATGTATGAGGTCCCGGTGCGACGCTCCGGTGGCATTGCTACTGTTGGAAATATGCCCTAGAGGCAATAATAAATTAGTTATTATTATTATATTTCCTTGTTCATGATAACCGTTTATTATCCATGCTATAATTGTATTGACCGGAAACTGCAATACATGTGTGGATACATAGACAACACCATGTCCCTAGTAAGCCTCTAGTTGACTAGCTCATTGATCAACAGATGGTTACGGTTTCCTGACCATGGACATTGGATGTCATTGATAACGGGATCACATCATTAGGAGAATGATGTGATGGACAAGACCCAATCCTAAGCCTAGCACAAAGATCGTAGTTCGTATGCTAAAGCTTTTCTAATGTCAAGTATCTTTTCCTTAGACCATGAGATTGTGCAACTCCCGGATACCGTAGGAATGCTTTGGGTGTACCAAACGTCACAACGTAACTGGGTGGCTATAAAGGTGCACTATAGGTATCTCCGAAAGTGTCTGTTGAGTTGGCACGAATCGAGACTGGGATTTGTCACTCCGTGTAAACGGAGAGGTATCTCTGGGCCCACTCGGTAGGACATCATCATAATGTGCACAATGTGATCAAGGGGTTGATCACGGGATGATGTGTTACGGAACGAGTAAAGAGACTTGCCGGTAACGAGATTGAACAAGGTATCGGCATACCGACGATCGAATCTCGGGCAAGTACAATACTGCTAGACAAAGGGAATTGTATACGGGATCGATTGAGTCCTTGACATCGTGGTTCATCCGATGAGATCATCGTGGAACATGTGGGAGCCAACATGGGTATCCAGATCCCGTTGTTGGTTATTGACCAGAGAATGTCTCGGTCATGTCTGCATGGTTCCCGAACCCGTAGGGTCTACACACTTAAGGTTCGATGACGCTAGGGTTATAAAGGAAGCTTGTATGTGGTTACCGAATGTTGTTCGGAGTCCCGGATGAGATCCCGGACGTCACGAGGAGTTCCGGAATGGTCCGGAGGTAAAGATTTATATATGGGAAGTCCTGTTTTGGTCACTGGAGAAGTTTCGGGCGATATCGGTAATGTACCGGGACCACCGGGAGGGTCCCGGGGGTCCACCAAGTGGGGCCACCTGCCCCAGAAGGCTGCGTGGGCTAAGTGTGGGAGGGGACCAGCCCCTAGGTGGGCTGGGGCGCCCCCCACCAAGGCCCAAGGCGTGGGAAGTGGAGGGAAGGGGAAACCCTAGGTCCAGATGGGCCTTAAGGCCCACCTAGTGGGCGCCTCCCCTCTCTCCCCTCTTGGCCGCCCCCCCAAATCCCATCTAGGGCTGGCCGCCACCCCTAGGGGGTGGAAACCCTAGAGGGGGCGCAACCCCCCTCTTCCCCTATATATATTGGAGGTTTTGGAGCAGCCCAACACACGAGAACCTCTCCTCTCTTGGTGCAGCCCTGCCTCTCCTCCTCCTCCTCTCCCGTGGTGCTTGGCGAAGCCCTGCGTGATTGCCACGCTCCTCCATCACCACCATGCCGTTGTGCTGCTGCTGGATGGAGTCTTCCTCAACCTCTCCCTCTCTCCTTGCTGGATCAAGGCATGGGAGACGTCACCGGGCTGTACGTGTGTTGAACGCGGAGGTGCCGTCCGTTCGGCACTAGGATCTCCGGTGATTTGGATCACGACGAGTACGACTCCTTCAACCCCGTTCTCTTGAACGCTTCCGCTTAGCAATCTACAAGGGTATGTAGATGCACTCTCCTTCCCCTCGTTGCTGGTTTCTCCATAGATAGATCTTGGTGACACGTAGGAAAATTTTGAATTTCTGTTACGTTCCCCAACAGTGGTATCAGAGCTAGGTCTATTGCGTAGATTCTTTGCACGAGTAGAACACAAAGTAGTTGTGGGCGTTGATTTTGTTCAATATGCTTGCCGTTACTAGTCCAATCTTGTTTCGACGGTATTGTGGGATGAAGCGGCCCGGACCGACCTTACACGTACACTTACGTGAGACAGGTTCCACCGACTGACATGCACTTGGTGCATAAGGTGGCTAGCGGGTGCCAGTCTCTCCCACTTTAGTTGGAACGGATTCGATGAAAAGGGTCCTTATGAAGGGTAAATAGCAATTGGCATATCACGTTGTGGTTTTGCGTAGGTAAGAAACGTTCTTGCTAGAAACCCATAGCAGCCACGTAAAACATGCAAACAACAATTAGAGGACGTCTAACTTGTTTTTGCAGGGTATGCTATGTGATGTGATATGGCCAAGAAGAATGTGATGAATGATATGTGATGTATGAGATTGATCATGTTCTTGTAATAGGAATCACGACTTGCATGTCGATGAGTATGACAATCGGCAGGAGCCATAGGAGTTGTCTTTATTTATTGTATGACCTGCGTGTCATTATACAACGCCATGTAATTACTTTACTTTATTGCTAACCGGTAGCCATAGTAGTAGAAGTAATAGTTGGCGAGACAACTTCATGAAGACACGATGATGGAGATCATGGTGTCATGCCGGTGACGATGATGATCATGGAGCCCCGAAGATGGAGATCAATGGAGCTATATGATATTGGCCATATCATGTCACTACTATATAATTGCATGTGATGTTTATTATGTTTATGCATCTTGTTTACTTAGAACGACGGTAGTAAATAAGATGATCCCTTACAACAATTTCAAGAAGTGTTCTCCCCTAACTGTGCACCGTTGCTAAAGTTCGTCGCTTCTAAGCACCACGTGATGATCGGGTGTGATGGATTCTTACGTTCACATACAACGGGTGCAAGACAGATTTACACACGCGAAACACTTAGGGTTAACTTGACGAGCCTAGCATGTACAGACATGGCCTCGGAACACAGAGACCGAAAGGTCGAGCATGAGTCGTATAGTAGATACGATCAACATGAAGATGTTCACCGATGATGACTAGTCCGTCTCACGTGATGATCGGACACGGCCTAGTTGACTCGGATCATGTAATCACTTAGATGACCAGAGGGATGTCTATCTGAGTGGGAGTTCATAAGATGAACTTAATTATCTTGAACATAGTCAAAAGACCTTTTGCAAATTATGTCGTAAGCTCGCGCTTTAGTTCCACTGTTTAGATATGTTCCTAGAGAAAATATAGTTGAAACTGGAAAGTAGCGATTATGCGGACAGTAGAAAGCTTATGTCCTTAATGCACCGCTCAGTGTGCTGAACCCCAAACATCGTTTGTGGATGTTACGAACATCGGACATACACGTCTTGATAACTACGTGATAGTTCAATTAAACGGTGTAGAGTTGAGGCATGAAAGACGTTTTCGAAATGTCGCGGAACATATGAGATGTTTCGAGGGCTGAAATTGGGATTTCAGGCTCGTGCCCACGTCAAGAGGTATGAGACCTCCGACGATTTTCTTAGCCAGCAAACTAAGGGAGAAAAGCTCAATCGTTGAGCTTGTGATCAGATTGTCTGAATGCAACAATCACTTGAATCAAGTGCGAGTTGATCTTCCAGATGAGATAGTGATGTTTCTCCAAAGTCATTGCCACCAAGCTGCTAGAGCTTCGTGATGAACTATAACATATCAGGGATAGATATGATGATCCTTGAGGTATTCACGATGTTTGACACCGCGAAAGTAGAAATCAAGAAGGAGCATCAATTGTTGATGGTTGGTGAAACCACTAGTTTCAAGAAGGGCAAGGGCAAGAAGGGATACTTCATGAAACGACAAATCAGCTGCTGCTCCAGTGAAGAAACCCAAGGTTGAACCCAAACCTGAGACTAAGTGCTTCTGTAATAAGGGGAACAGTCACTGGAGCGGAATTACCCTAGATACTTGGTAGATGAGAAGGCTGGCAAGGTCGATAGAAGTATATTGGATATACATTAAGTTATTATGTATTTTACTAGTACTCCTAGTAGCACCAGGGTATTAGATACCGGTTCGGTTGCTAAGTGTTAGTAACTCGAAATAAAAGGCTACGGAATAAACGGAGACTAGCTAAAGGAGAGCTGACGATATGTGTTGAAAGTGTTTCCAATTTTGATGTGATCAAACATCACACGCTCCCTCTACCATCAAGATTAGTATTAAACCAGAATAATTATCATTTGGTGTTTGCGTTGAGCATAGACATGATTGGATTATGTCTATCGCAATACGGTTATTCATTTAAGGAGAATAATGGTTACTCTATTTATTTGAATAATACCTTCGATGGTCTTGCACCTAAAAGAATGGTTTATTGAATCTCGATCGTAGTGATACACATTTTCATGCCAAAAGATATAAGATAGTAATGATAGTACCACGTACTTGTGGCACTGCCATGTAAGTCATATTGGTATAAAACGCATGAAGAAGCTCCATGGTGATGGATCTTTGGACTCACTCGTTTTTGAAAAGTTTGAGACATGCGAACCATGTCTATTGGTGTAGACGCATGATGAAACTCCATGCAGATGGATCGTTTGGACTCACTTGATTTTGAATCACTTGAGATATGCAAATCATACCACATGGGCAAGATGACTGAAAAGCCTCGTTTTAGTAAGATGGAACAAGATAGCAACTTGTTGGAAGTAACACATTTTGATGTGTGCAGCCCAATGAGTGCTGAGGCATGCAGTGAATATCGTTATGTTCTTGCTTCACAGATGATTTAAGTAGATACTGAGAATATTTACTTGATGAAACACAATTCTGAATTATTGAATGGTTCAAGTAATTTCAGAGTGAAGTTGAAGATCATTGTGACAAGAGGATAAAATGTCTATGATATGATCATAGAGATGAGTATCTGAGTTACGAGCTTTGGCACGCAATTAAGACATTGTGGAAATGTTTCACGATTAATACTGCCTGGAACACCATAGTGTGATGGTGTGTCTGAACATCATAGTTGCACCCTATTGGATATGATGCGTACCATGATATCTCTTATCGAATTACCACTATCGTTCAAGGGTTAGGCATTAGAGACAACCGCACTCACTTTAATGGGGTACCACGTAATTCCGTTGAGACGACACCGTTTGGAGAAACCTAAGTTGTTGTTTCTTAAAAGTTTGGGGCTGCGACGCTTATGTGGAAAAGTTTTAGGTTGATAAGCTCGAACCCAAAGCGGATAAAATGCATCTTCATAGGACACCCAAAACAGTTGGGTATACCTCCTAATTCAGATCCGGAAGCAATAGGGATTGTTTCTTGAATCGGGTCCTTTCTCGAGGAAAAGTTCGTCTCGAAAAGTTGAGTGGGAGGATGGTGGAGACTTGATGAGGTTATTGAACCATCACTTCAACAAGTGTGTAGCAGGGCACATGAAGTTGTTCCTGTGGCACCTACACCAATTGAATTCGAAGCTTATGATAGTGATCATGAAGTTTTGGATCAAGTCACTACCGTACCTCGTAGGGTGACAAGGATGCGGACTGCTTTAGAGTGGTACGGTGATCCTGTCTTGAAGGTCATGTTGCTAGACAACAATGAACCTACGAGCTATGGAGAAGCGATGGTGGGCCCAAATTCCGACAAATGGTTAGAAGCCATGAAATCCGAGATAGGATCCATGTATCATAACAAAGCATGGACTTTGGTGGACTTGCCCGATGATAGGCAAGCCATTGAGATAAATGGATCTTTAAGAAAAAGATGGACGTGGACGGTAATGTTACCGTCTATGAAGCTCGACTTGTGGCAAAGAGTTTTTCACAAGTTCAAGGAGTTGACTAGGGTGAGATTTTCTCACCCGTAGCGATGCTTAAGTCCGTCGGAATCATGTTAGCATTAGCTGCATTTATGAAATCTGGCAGATGGATGTCTAAACGAGTTTCCTTATCAGTCTTCGTAAGGAATGGTTGTATGTGATACAATCAGAAAGTTTTTGTCGATCCTAAGGATGCTAAAAGGTATGCTGGCTCCAGCGATCCTTCTAAGGACTGGAGTAAGCATCTCGGAGTTGGAATGTACGCTTTGATGAGATGAGCAAAGATTTTGGGTCTATACCAAGTTTATGAGAAACTTGTATTTCCAAAGAAGTGAGTGGGAGCACTGTAGAATTTCTGATGAGTATATGTTGTTGACATATTGTTGATCAGAAATGATGTAGAATTTCTGGAAAGCATATAGGGTTGTTTGAAAAGTGTTTTTCAATAGAAAACCTGGATTAGGCTACTTGAACATTGAGCATCAAGATCTATGAGGATAGATAAAAAAATGCTTAATAATACTTTCAAATGAGCACATACCTTGACATGATCTTGAAGGTGTTCAAGATGGATCAGTCAAAGAAGGAGTTCTTGCCTGAGATGTAAGGTATGAAGTTAAGAGTTAAAGCTCGACCACGGCAGAAAAGAGAGAAAGGACGAAGGTCGTCCCCTATGCTTCAGACATAGGCTCTATAGTATGCTATGCTGTGTACCGCATCGGAAGTGTGCCTTGCCATGAGTCAGTCAAGGGGTACAAGAATGATCCAGGAATGGATCATTGGACAGCGGTCAAACTTGTCCTTGGAGTAAGTAAGGACATGTTTCTCGATTATGGAGGTGATAAAGAGTTCGGCGTAAAGGGTTACATCGATGCAAGATTTAACACCTATCCGAGTGACTCTGAGTAGCAAACCGGATATGTATAATGGAGCAACCATTTGGAATAGATCCAAGTGGAGCGTGGAAGCAGCGTTTACAATATGACCTAGAAATTTGCAAAGCACACACGGATCTGAAAGGTTCAGACCCGTTGACTAAAAACCTCTCTCACAAGCAAAACATGATCAAACCTGAGAACTCATTGAGTCTTAATCACATGATGATGTGAACTAGTTTACAGACACTAGTAAACTCTTTGGATGTTGGTCACATGGCGATGTGACCTATCAGCGTTAATCACATGACGATGTGAACTAGATTATTGACTCTAGTGCAAGTGGGAGACTGTTGGAAATATGCCCTAGAGGCAATAATAAATTAGTTATTATTATTATATTTCCTTGTTCATGATAATCGTTTATTATCCATGCTATAATTGTATTGACCGGAAACTGCAATACATGTGTGGATACATAGACAACACCATGTCCCTAGTAAGCCTCTAGTTGACTAGCTCGTTGATCAACAGATGGTTACGGTTTCCTGACCATGGACATTGGATGTCATTGATAACGGGATCACATCATTAGGAGAATGATGTGATGGACAAGACCCAATCCTAAGCCTAGCACAAAGATCGTAGTTCGTATGCTAAAGCTTTTCTAATGTCAAGTATCTTTTCCTTAGACCATGAGATTGTGCAACTCCCGGATACCGTAGGAATGCTTTGGGTGTACCAAACGTCACAACGTAACTGGGTGGCTATAAAGGTGCACTACAGGTATCTCCGAAAGTGTCTGTTGAGTTGGCACGAATCGAGACTGGGATTTGTCACTCCGTGTAAACGGAGAGGTATCTCTGGGCCCACTCGGTAGGACATCATCATAATGTGCACAATGTGATCAAGGGGTTGATCACGGGATGATGTGTTACAGAACGAGTAAAGAGACTTGCCGGTAACGAGATTGAACAAGGTATCGGCATACCGACGATCGAATCTCGGGCAAGTACAATACCGCTAGACAAAGGGAATTGTATACGGGATCGATTGAGTCCTTGACATCATGGTTCATCCGATGAGATCATCGTGGAACATGTGGGAGCCAACATGGGTATCCAGATCCCGTTGTTGGTTATTGACCAGAGAATGTCTCGGTCATGTATGCATGGTTCCCGAACCCGTAGGGTCTACACACTTAAGGTTCGATGACGCTAGGGTTATAAAGGAAGCTTGTATGTGGTTACCGAATGTTGTTCGGAGTCCCGGATGAGATCCCGGACGTCACGAGGAGTTCCGGAATGGTCCGGAGGTAAATATTTATATATGGGAAGTCCTGTTTGGTCACCGGAAAAGTTTCGGGCGATATCGGTAATGTACCGGGACCACCGGGAGGGTCCCGGGGGTCCACCAAGTGGGGCCACCTGCCCCAGAAGGCTGCGTGGGCCAAGTGTGGGAGGGGACCAGCCCCTAGGTGGGCTGGGGCGCCCCCCACCAAGGCCCAAGGCGTGGGAAGTGGAGGGAAGGGGAAACCCTAGGTCCATATGGGCCTTAAGGCCCACCTAGTGGGCGCCTCCCCTCTCTCCCCTCTTGGCCGCCCCCCC
>NC_057801.1:830771347-830786922 GCF_018294505.1 Triticum aestivum | reverse complement strand
TAGGGCTGGCCGCCACCCCTAGGGGGTGGAAACCCTAGAGGGGGCGCAGCCCCCCTCTTCCCCTATATATATTGGAGGTTTTAGAGCAGCCCAACACACGAGAACCTCTCCTCTCTTGGTGCAGCCCTGCCTCTCCTCCTCCTCCTCTCCTGTGGTGCTTGGTGAAGCCCTGCATGATTGCCATGCTCCTCCATCACCACCATGCCGTTGTGCTGCTGCTGGATGGAGTCTTCCTCAACCTCTCCCTCTCTCCTTGCTGGATCAAGGCATGGGAGACGTCACCGGGCTGTACGTGTGTTGAACACGGAGGTGCCGTCCGTTCGGCACTAGGATCTCCGGTGATTTGGATCACGACGAGTACGACTCCTTCAACCCCGTTCTCTTGAACGCTTCCGCTTAGCGATCTACAAGGGTATGTAGATGCACTCTCCTTCTCCTCGTTGCTGGTTTCTCCATAGATAGATCTTGGTGACACGTAGGAAAATTTTGAATTTCTGCTACGTTCCCCAACAGCTACACCCCAGGGCCCCTGTCCCGCCTAACCCTGTAGCGTTTGACCACGAGATCTAGCCCTTTGACTTTACACGGACGAGCTTTGACTAGTGGAACTCTCCACCCGGTTGTGTTAGGTCAGCCCATAGGAACACTTTGGAGCAACATCCGGGCCAAACCCATAGCAAGATCCCCTCTGTGTAGACCCGGCGCATCCGTTTCCCCCCTCCAGGTGCCGGCGGCGGCGCCGTTCATGACGGGAGCCACACCCCGGAGACGCGTGCCGCCTTTTCAGACATGCCACCACACCACCCCGCATCAGATTGGCAACAGTAACAAGCTTGGTATAACTAGATCCAAAGACATCATCATCATTAGATTCATCATCACTAGATTCGGATGAGGAGTAATCAGTTACCTTTGCACCCTTAGCCATGAGGCATGGTACGGATGATGATGATTCTGGTTCGAAAGTCATTGTTTTGAGTGATTCCTTGAAATCATCAAACCAGGGATCCTGACGAGTTCGATGACCTTCATAAACTTCAGAGATTCGGTCCCAGATAAGCTTTGCATTGCACGGATGCATAATGAGCCTGAACTGATTTCTGGAGAGACAGGAGCAGATGATATCCTTCGCCATGCAATCCAGACGAGTGTACTTGCGAATATCATCAGCATCCGCCATCTTGCATAAGTCAGTGAGGCCAATCTCTGTGACGGTCCACAGCTTGATGTCCATCGCCATGAGGCGGTTCGTCATCATGGCCTTCCACTTGGGATAATCATTGACCGTCAAAGATAGGGCACGATACTTTCTTCATACATGCGGTCAACATAACTAAAACTCCAGGTGGTTAAACCAAAATCACACAGAACAAGGGAGTACCTATACCAATTGAAAGTGCGTTATATTGACTAGAGGGGGGTGAATAGGCGATTTTTACAAATTTGTCACTGAGGAATTTCTAGGCGAAGAAATTCCTAAGCAATGACACACTAGCAGCGGAATAAGTACTCAGGTATAAGCATAACAGAGCAACATCATAGTCATCATGATGAACTGAAAACAAGTACAGAGTACAGATAGCGTGAGAACAGGATAAGCAGGCTGAAGACTATGTGACTAAAGAAATAGAATTGAGGAAATAGAGAAAGTCTTCAATCAAAGTCTTCAAACAGTAATGATCAGGTTCATCAACACATGAATGAGGAAATGAAAGGGTTGAGGAAATAGAACCATTTGGCTTGGTGAAGACAATGATTTGGTAAACCAGTTCCAATTGCTGTGACAGTTGTACGTCTGGTTGGAGCGGCTGGGTATTTAAACCAGAGGACACACAGTCCTCACCGTATTCTCCTTGAGCTAAAGTCACACAGACCTCGCCCAATCACTCGTGGTAAGTCTTTATGTGTCTTCCAAACCTTCACAGACTTGGTCACTCGGCGATCCACAATTCCTCTTGGATGCTCAGACCATGACGCCTAACCGTCTAGAGGATACACATTCCTCAAAGGTAACAAGTGTCGGTTCCACACAGGAACAATCACTTCAGTGATGCTCAATCACTTTGGTTGTAGGTGTTTGGGTTTTGGGTTTTTGGGGTTTTCCTCGCTTGATGATTTTCTCTCAAAGTCCTCGGAGGATGGGATGCTCTCAATGACATGTATCAGTTTCTCTCAGAGCATCCAACCAGCTAGGGGTTGTAGGGGGCGGCTATTTATAGCCTAGGGAGCAGCCCGACATGATAAGACATAAATGCCCTTCAATGATATGATCATTAGGTGGGTAGATATTTTGGGACAGCTGGCGCGTAGCACAGCAACGGTCGGATATTTGAGGTTCAATTTCCTCAGGGCTATCATGTTCCTCAGTATGTAGGCAATTCGCACTGGCGAATTCCTAACTCCTCAGTCAGGACAAGTTCCTCAGAGACCAGAAGATCTTCGTCTCTGTCACTGAGGAAATTGACTGAACTGATATGAGATTTCCAATAGCTTCACTTGAAAGGATTGGGTAGGTGTAGGATTTGAGTTGAGCATCACTTGGAAAATGTTTCCTTCGTATTGCCTTGACCCCCTTTAATAGTACGTTGTTTCCTATGACTCAAGAAAGAGAAAATGAAACTACAAAAACAAAAGTCTTCACGCTTCATAATCCTCGCATGAATATCCAAATCTTCAAGGTCACACCAATTTCTTCACTTTTAAAGTCTTCAGGAGAACCAAAGTCTTCAGCTGAAGACATACATTTTTAGGGGTCAACTTTCGTCCTAAATATCAAACTCCTCATCGACTTACAGATCATGTGTACACTCACACACGTATTAGTCACTTAACCTATAAGTCTTCAATACACAAAAATCACTAACGGGCACTAGATGCACTTACAGGCACGGCCACCGAGGCCTCCTTTGGATAGGAAAAGTCATAGGAATAAGGAAGTCATAGGAAATGAGATGGCATTTATCTGAAATCCTATGAATAGGAATAGAAAAGAAGATGCCCTTTGGTTCACATCATAGCATTTTGTTTCATTGGGTCTAGGCCAACGTTTATTTTTCTATGAAATGTGGACGATAGGAAGAATTGCTCCATAGAAATAAGATTCTATTCCTATAAACCAAAGGGATCTAAGGGCAACTCCAATGGGGCAACCCAAACGGGCGCACGCTTTGTCCAATTTTTGTCTGTTTGGGTCGGCCGCTGGCTCCGCGTCCGCCCTGTTATCTTTTTGGGTCGGTCGTGCGCCCAACGCGGGCGACCCATTTAATGTCCGCATATTTAGATTAAAAAGAGGCCCGACCATAGATCATTCCAACACCCAAGAGTTCGTGCCGGCACCATGCCAGCGGCCGTCATACATTGCCAGCTGATGACCCACAAGTATAGGGGATCTATAGTAGTCCTTTCGATAAGTAAGAGTGTCGAACCCAACGAGGAGCAGAAGGAAATTATAAGCGGTTTTCAGCAAGGTATTATCTGCAAGCACTGAAATTATAGGTAACAGATAGTTTTGTGATAAGATAATTTGTAACAAGCAACAAGTAACAAAAGTAAATAAAGTGCAGCAAGGTGGCCCAATCCTTTTTGTAGCAAAGGACAAGCCTGGACAAACTCTTATATAGAGAAAAGCGCTCCCGAGGACACATGGGAATTATCGTCAAGCTAGTTTTCATCACGTTCATATGATTCGCGTTCGGTACTTTGATAATTTGATATGTGGGTGGACCGGTGCTTGGGTGCTATCCTTACTTGGACAAGCATCCCACTTATGATTAACTCCTATTGCAAGCATCCGCAACTACAAAAGAAGTATTAAGGTAAACCTAACCATAGCATGAAACATATGGATCCAAATCAGCCCCTTACGAAGCAACGCATAAACTAGGGTTTAAGCTTCTGTCACTCTAGCAACCCATAATCTACTATTACTTCCCAATGCCTTCCTCTAGGCCCAAATAATGGTGAAGTGTCATGTAGTCGATGTTCACATAACACCACTGGAGGAGAGACAACATACATCTCATCAAAATATCGAACGAATACCAAATTCACATGACTACTAATAGCAAGACTTCTCCCATGTCCTCAGGAACAAACGTAACTACTCACAAAGCATATTCATGTTCATAATCAGAGGAGTATTAATATGCATATAGGATCTGAACATATGATCTTCCACCAAATAAACCAACTAGCATCAACTACAAGGAGTAATCAACAGTACTAGCAACCTACAAGTACCAATCCCGGACTTAGAGACAAGAATTGGATACAAGAGATGAACTAGGGTTTGAGAGGAGATGGTGCTGGTGAAGATGTTGATGGAGATTGGGCCCCTCCCGATGAGAGCAGCGTTGGTGATGACGATGGCGATGATTTCCCCCTCCCGGAGGGAAGTGTCCCCGGCAAAACAGCTCCGCCAGAGCCCTAGATTGGTTCCGCCAAGGTTCCGCCTCGTGGTGGCGGAGTCTCGTCCCGAAAGCTTGCTTATGATTTTTCTTCGGACGAAAGACTTCATATAGCAGAAGATGGGCATCGGAGGGCCACCAGGGGGCCCATGAGGCAGGGGGCGCGCCCAGGGGGGTAGGGCGCGCCCCCCACCCTCGTGTCCAGGGTGTGGGCCCCCTCTGGTATTTCTTCCGCTCAATATTTTTTATTATTTCCAAAAATAACTTCCGTGAAGTTTCAGGACTTTTGGAGTTGTGCAGAATAGGTCTCTAATATTTGCTCCTTTTCCAGCCTAGAATTCCAGCTGCCGGCATTCTCCCTCTTTATGTAAACCTTGTAAAATAAGAGAGAATAGGCATAAGTATTGTGACATAATGTGTAATAACAGCCCATAATGCAATAAATATCGATATAAAAGCATGATGCAAAATGGTAGTATCAACTCCCCCAAGCTTAGACCTCGCTTGTCCTCAAGCGGAAGCCGATAACGATAAATATGTCCACATGTTTAGAGATAGAGGTGTCGAGAAAATAAAATACGGACATGAGGGCATCATGATCATTCCTATAACAGCAACATATATGGATATTGTCATATGATTTCTTATGCTCAAGTAATAATCTATTCACAATGTCAAGTATGAATTAGAAACTTCATTGAGAACTAACAAACTATAGTCTCAGTCATTGAGGCAATTGCAATTTATCATAACATCGGAAAGAGTCTATGTAAGAACTTTTCAGCAAGTCCACATACTCAACTATCATTTAGTCTTTGACAATTGCTAACACTCACGCAATACTTATGGTTACGGAGTTTTAATCGGACACAGAGAAAGATAGGGGCTTATAGTTTCGCCTCCCAACCTTTTACCTCAAGGGTAATGTCAACTATAATAGTTCATGCTAACTTACATCCAATTGGATATATATATATATCAAGATCTTTCCAACACACTGTGCTTGCCAAAGGATAAAATGTAAAAAGGAAAGGTGAATATCACCATGATTCTTGCATAAGGGTAAGAGGTAAAAGTAAAAGATAGGCCCTTCGCAGAGGGAAGCAGAGGTTGCCATGCGCTTTTAGGATTGGATGCACAAAATCTTAATGCGAAAGAACGTCACTTTATATTGCCACTTGTGATATGGACCTTTATTATGCAGTCCGTCGCTTTTATTTCTTCCACATCACAAGATCGTATAAAGCTTATTTCCTCCACACTAATAAGTCATACATATTTAGAGAGCAATTTTTATTGCTTGCACCGATGACAACTTACTTGAAGGATCTTACTCAATCCATGGGTAGATAGGGTGGACTCTCATGGCAAAACTGGGTTTAAGGGTATTTGGAAGCACAAGTAGTATCTCTACTTGGTGCAAAGAATTGGCTAGCATGAGGGAGAAAGGCAAGCTCAACATGTTGGACAATCCATGACAATATACTTTATCTCAGATATAAGAAAACATAACCCATTACGTTGTCATATTTTAATGAGTGCTCACAATCATAAAAGATGTCCAAGATAGTATATTTATATGTGAAACCTCTCTTCCTTTATTACTTCCTATTAATTGCAACGATGACCAAAGCTATGTTTGTCAACTCTCAACAACTTTTAATCATCATACTCTTCCTATGTGAAGTCGTTACTCTCCATAAGATCAATATGATCTCTTCATTTCCTTTTATTCTTTCCTTTTCTTTTATTCCTTCAAGATCAAAATAATCAAGCCCTTGACTCAACACTAATCTTTATTATATAGCTCACGGACTCGATTACATAAAGGGATCATAAAGCAGAACTCAAAACTAAATCATACTAAAATTTTATTCTACTAGATCAAGATATTACTAAAAGGATCGAACTAAGAAAAACGGTGAAGATAGGAGTGTGATGGTGATATGATACCGGGGCACCTCCCCCAAGCTTGGCAGTTGCCAAGGGGAGTGCCCATACCAGATACTTAGTTTTCCTTTTTCGGAGGAGGTGATAGTTGTTGATGATGTAGGCTTGTCGTTCATCTTCCAAGGCATAGGCTCACCATCATAGAAGGATGACCGAGTCTCCGGGATCCTTAAATCTACAGCCAAACTCATCCTCTTGAATCTATATTCATACTCACAGTTTTGGTTTTGTAGGTCATAGATTTGGGCTTGGAGGTGCTCGATTTTCTCATGGAACTTGAAGATGGCCTCCCCAATGTCCTTGGCATCCAGCTTGTGGTTGTTGGTGAACTCCGTGATCATTATGTGATTGGAGTCAAGTCCATGCTCCACCATCTCCTGGCACTTGAAAACTTGTTGCTCCATTGCCTCAAGCCTTGTCTCCATGCTTCCGATCCTCCTTGGTCTCTCAACATCGCGGATGTGCAGCACCCCCTCATGCATCTCAATGGTTTGAGGGTGTTGCAGCACCTCCGCGAGGTAGGGGTTGATGACCTTCTCGAAGAACTTATCCTTGGGGGCACTTGGAGACGTCATGATGATCTAGGTCTGTCAGAAAAACAGCTCGAAACAAGAACAGAGGACAATTGCGTGATACAGGAGTCAAAACCTTCGGGAATTTATATAATGAATTTTTACAGACCAAAATACGTATCGTGCAAGAAAATGGAGTTCGTAGAGCGCACGAGGTGCCCACGAGGCAGGGGGCGCGCCCAGGGGGGTAGGGCGCGCCCTCCACCCTCGTGGAGGCCTCGTGTCCTTCCCGGACTGCTTCTTATTTTTCTATTTTTCTAAATATTCCAAAACGGAGAAAAATTGCCATTAGAACTGTTTTGGAGTCGGTTTACTTACCGACCACATACCTATTCCTTTTTGGAGTCTAGAACGTTTTGGAAGGTGTTTTTTATGTATTCCTTCGGGGTTACGGTTTCAATAACATTGGTTTCAACATTTATAGGATTACCTGAGATATAATGTTTGATACTTTAACCGTTCACCACCTTCGGATTTGTGCCTTTGAAATCGTTGATTTTTATGGCACCGGAACGATAGACCTCCTCAATAACGTAAGGACCTTCCCGTTTAGAGAGAAGTTTTCCTGCAAAAAATCTTAAACGAGAGTTGTACAGTAATACATAATCACCTACATTAAACTCACGCTTTTGTATTCTTTTATCATGCCATCTTTTAACTTTTTCTTTAAACAGTTTGGCATTCTCATAGGCTTGGGTTCTCCATTCATCAAGTGAGCTAAAGTCAAATAACCTCTTCTCACCGGAAAATTTGAAATCATAATTGAGCTCTTTAATGGCCCAATATGCCTTATGTTCCAGTTCGAGAGGTAAGTGACATGCTTTTCCATAAACTATTTTATACGGAGACATACCCATAGAATTTTTATATGCAGTTCTATAAGCCCATAATTGGGTGATAAGGAGATGCAATTCTATGATTAACATCATACTTGGCAAGCATTTTACGGAAGGCACCATGAATAAAATGTGAACCACCATCAGTCATTAAATATCTAGGGACTCCAAACCTCGGAAAAACAACTTCTTTAAGCATCTTAATAGAGGTGTTATGATCAGCACTACTAGTTGGAATAGCTTCTACCCACTTAGTAACGTAATCAACAGCAACTAAAATATGTGTATATCCATTAGAGGCAGGAAACGGTCCCATATAATCAAAGCCCCAAACATTAAATGGTTCAATAACAAGTGAATAATTCATGGGCATTTCTTGATGTCTACTAATATTACCAATTCTTTGACATTCATCACAAGATAAGACAAACTTACGAGCATCCTTGAAGAGAGTACGCCAATAAAAACCGGATTGCAATACCTTATGCCTAGTTCTATCTCCAGCGTGGTGTCCTCCATAAGCCTCGGAGTGACACTTGCGTAGGATATGTTCATGTTCATGCTCAGGTACACAACGCCTAATAACACCATCTAATCCTTCTTTATAAAGATGTGGGTCATCCCTAAAGTAATGTCTCAAATCATAGAAAAACTTTTTCTTTTGCTGGTATGTGAAACTAGGTGGTATAAATTTAGCAACAATGTAATTAGCATAGTCAGCATACCATGGAGCAGTACGAGAAGCATTTATGACATTTAATTGTTCATCAGGAAAGCTATCATCAATAGGTAGTGGGTCATCAAGAACATTTTCTAACCTAGACAAGTTATCTGCAACGGGGTTCTCAGCTCCCTTTCTATCAATAATATGCAAGTCAAATTCTTGTAGCAAGAGAACCCATCTAATAAGTCTAGGTTTAGCATCTTTCTTTTCTATACGATATTTAATAGCAGCATGATCCGTGTGAATAGTTACTTTAGAATCAACAATATAAGGTCTGAACTTATCACAAGCAAATACAACTGCTAAGAATTCTTTTTCAGTAGTGGCATAATTTCTCTGGGCATTGTCTAGAGTTTTACTAGCATATTGAATGACATTTAATTTCTTATCAACTCTTTGCCCTAGAACAACACCTACAGCATAATCACTAGCATCACACATAATTTCAAAGGGTAAATTCCAATCAGGTGGCTGAACATTAGGTGCAGAAATCAATGCTTTCTTCAGTATTTCAAATGCTTCTACACAATCATCATCAAAGACAAATGGTATATCTTTTTATAATAGATTAGTCAGAGGCCGAGAAATTTTTGAGAAGTCCTTAATGAACCTCCTATAAAAACTGGCATGACCGAGGAAACTTCTTATACCTTTGATGTCCTTGGGACATGGCATCTTTTCAATAGCATCAACATTGGCTTTATCAACGTCAATACCTCTTTCAGAAATTTTATGCCCCAAGACAATACCTTCATTAACCATAAAGTGGCACTTCTCCCAATTCAATACAAGATTAGTTTCTTCACATCTCTGCAAAACTCGATCAAGGTTGCTCAAGCAATCATCAAAAGAGGATCCATAGACAGAGAAATCATCCATGAAAACCTCACAAATCTTTTCACAAAAATCAGAGAATATAGCCATCATGCATCTTTGAAAGGTAGAAGGTGCATTACATAAACCAAAAGGCATACGTCTATAAGCAAAATTACCGAAAGGGCAAGTAAAAGTGGTATTTGCTTGATCATCAGCTGACACATGTATTTGAGAGAAACTAGAATAACCATCTAGAAAGCAAAAATGTGTATGTTTGGATAACCGTTCTAGCATTTGATCAATAAAAGGTAAGGGGTAATGATCTTTTTTAGTAGCTTTATTTGATTTGCAGAAATCAATTACCATCCTATAACCTGTAATAATTCTTTGCGGAATCAATTCATCTTTATCATTAGGAACGACAGTAATACCTCCCTTCTTAGGGACACAATGGACAGGGCTTACCCACTGACTATCAGCAACGGGATAGATTATACCTGCCTCAAGGAGCTTTAATATTTCCTTTCTTACCACTTCTTTCATCTTAAGATTCAGCCGTCGTTGGTGATCAATAACTGGTTTGGCATCTTTCTCCAAATTTATTTTGTGTTGGCATAGAGTGGGACTAATGCCCTTAAGATCATCAAGAGTATATCCAATAGCAGCACGGTACTTCTTTAGAGTTTTCAATAATTTTTATTCCTCCTTCTCTGAAAGGTTAGCACTAATAATAACAGGATGTATCTTCTTTTCATCAAGATAAACATATTTAAGAGTATCAGGTAATGGTTTAAGCTCAAACACGGGATCACCCTTGGGTGGAGGAGGATCCCCTAAGATTTCAACAGGCAAGTTGTGTTTCATAATAGGTCCATGTTTAAAGAACACTTCATCTATTTCCCTTCTTTCATTCATAAACATATCATTTTCATGGTCTAGCAAATATTGTTCTAAAGGATCACTAGGAGGCACGGAAATAGAAGCAAGACCAATAATTTCATCTTTACTAGGTAATTCCTCTTCACGGTGTTGTCTACGAAATTTAGAAAAGTTAAACTCATGAGACATATCACCTAGACCAATGGTAACAACATCCTTTTTGCAGTCTATCTTGGCATTAACAGTGTTTAAGAAGGGTCTACCAAATATAATGGGGACAAAAGCTATCTTGTGGGGAACCAAGAACAATAAAATCAGCAGGATATTTAGTTTTCCCACACAAGACTTCAACGTCTCTAACAATTCCAATTGGTGATATAGTATCTCTATTGACAAGCTTAATGGTAACATCAATTTCCTCTAACTCAGCGGATGCAATATCATGCATAATTTCTTTGTATAAGTCAATAGTTATTGCACTAGCACTAGCACCCATGTCACATAAGCCATGATAACAATGATCTCCTATTTTAACAGAAATAACAGGCATGCCTACCACATGTCTATGTTTATCTTTAGCACTAGGTTTAGCAATTCTAGCAGTCTCATTGCAGAAGTAAATAACATGCCCATCAATTTTATCAGCCAAGAGATCTTTAACAATAGCAATATTAGGTTCAACTTTAACTTGCTCAGGAGGTGTATAAGTTCTAATATTGCTCTTACGAACCACAGTTGAAGCTTTAGCATGATCCTTTATTCTAACAGGGAAAGGTGGTTTCTCAACATAAGAAGTAGGAACAATAGGATCATTATAAGTGATAGTCTTTTCTTCAACTTTAATAGGTGCAACTACTTTTACTTCTATGGGAGGATGATATTTAAACCACTTCTCCTTAGGGAGATCAACGTGAGCAGCAAAAGATTCACAAAAAGAAGCTACTATCTCAGAGTCAAGTCCATATTTAGTGCTAAATTTACGGAAAACATTGGTATCCATAAAAGATTTAACACAATCAAACTTAGGTGTTATACCTGACTCCTTACCTTCGTCGAGGTCCCAATCTTCAGAGTTGTGTTTAATTCTTTCCAATAAATCCCATTTGAATTCAATAGTCTTCATCATAAAAGAACCAGTACAAGAAGTATCGAGCATGGTGCGATTGTTGTCAGAAAGCCGAGCATAAAAATTTTGAATAATCATTTCTCTTGAGAGCTCATGATTGGGGCATGAATATAACATTGACTTAAGCCTCCCCCAAGCTTGAGAGATGCCTTCTCCTTCGCGAGGCCAAAAATTATATATATAATTACGATCATGATGAACAAGATGCATAGGATAAAACTTTTGATGAAATTCCAATTTCAATCGCTTGTAGTTCCATGATCCCATATCATCACATAGCCTATACCATGTCAATGAATCTCCCTTCAAAGATAAAGGGAAGACCTTCTTCTTGATAACATCATCGGGCATACCTGCAAGCTTAAATAATCCAGAAACTTCATCCACATATATTAGGTGCTCATCAGGATGTAATGTTCCATCTCCTGCAAAAGGAATAGCTAGCGGTTTCTCTATCATACCCGAAGGAATTTCAAAGTAGACATTTTCATTTTTAGTAGGTTCAGTAGGTTGAGGAGCAACTCTTTGCTCTACTGGTCGGGGTGAAGATACCCCAAACAAGCCCCTCACAGGCTTACTTTCCATAGTAACAAGTGACAGTAAATTTCAGTACACTATATAAATTTTTCCTTACCAAATTCCACCTACCAAAGGTGCTTCACTCCCCGGCAATGGCGCCAGAAAAGAGTCTTGATGACCCACAAGTATAGGGGATCTATCGTAGTCCTTTCGATAAGTAAGAGTGTCGAACCCAACGAGGAGCAGAAGGAAATGATAAACGGTTTTCAGCAAGGTATTCTCTGCAAGCACTGAAATTATAGGTAACAGATAGTTTTGTGATAAGATAATTTGTAACGAGCAACAAGTAACAAAAGTAAATAAAGTGCAGCAAGGTGGCCCAATCCTTTTTGTAGCAAAGGACAAGCCTGGACAAACTCTTATATAGAGAAAAGCGCTCCCGAGTACACATGGGAATTATCGTCAAGCTAGTTTTCGTCACGTTCATATGATTCGCGTTCGGTACTTTGATAATTTGATATGTGGGTGGACCGGTGCTTGGGTGCTATCCTTACTTGGACAAGCATCCCACTTATGATTAACTCCTATTGCAAGCATCCGCAACTAAAAAAGAAGTATTAAGGTAAACCTAACCATAGCATGAAACATATGGATCCAAATCAGCCCCTTACGAAGCAACGCATAAACTAGGGTTTAAGCTTCTGTCACTCTAGCAACCCATAATCTACTTATTACTTCCCAATGCCTTCCTCTAGGCCCAAATAATGGTGAAGTGTCATGTAGTCGACGTTCACATAACACCACTAGAGGAGAGACAACATACATCTCATCAAAATATCGAACGAATACCAAATTCGCATGACTACTAATAGCAAGACTTCTCCCATGTCCTCAGGAACAAACGTAACTACTCACAAAGCATATTCATGTTGATAATCAGAGGAGTATTAATATGCATATAGGATATGAACATATGATCTTCCACCAAATAAACCAACTAGCATCAACCACAAGGAGTAATCAACACTACTAGCAACCTACAGGTACCAATCCCGGACTTAGAGACAAGAATTGGATACAAGAGATGAACTAGGGTTTGAGAGGAGCTGGTGCTGGTGAAGATGTTGATGGAGATTGGCCCCCTCCCGATGAGAGGAGCGTTGGTGATGACAATGGCGATGATTTTCCCCTCCCAGAGGGAAGTATCCCGGGCAGAACAGCTCCGCCAGAGCCCTAGATTGGTTCCGCCAAGTTTCCGCCTCGTGGCAGCGGAGTCTCGTCCCGAAAGCTTTCTTATGATTTTTCTTCGGACGAAAGACTTCATATAGCAGAAGATGCGCATCGGAGGGCCACCAGGGGGCCCACGAGGCAGGGGGCGCGCCCCCACCCTCGTGGCCAAGGTGTGGGCCCTCTCTGGTATTTCTTCCGCTCAATATTTTTTATTATTTCCAAAAATAACTCCCGTGGAGTTTCAGGACTTTTAGATTTGTGCAGAATAGGTCTCTAATATTTGCTCCTTTTCCAGCCTAGAATTCCAGCTGCCGGCATTCTCCCTCTTTATGTATACCTTGTAAAATAAGAGAGAATAGACATAAGTATTGTGACATAATGTGTAATAACAGCCCATAATGTAATAAATATCGATATAAAAGCATGATGCAAAATGGACGTATCACCAGCCTACAGAAACCACCACGCAGTTCATGCTGGCACACTTGCCAGCGGCCGGCACACATGCCAGCACACAGAAAGGGGCGGGAATTCGACCACGCCATGTCGGCCCATGGTCATGCCAGCTGATAACCCACAAGTATAGGGGATCAATTGCAGCCTCTTTCGATAAGTAAGAGTGTCGAACCCAACGAGGAGCTAAAGGTAGAACAAATATTCCCTCAAGTTCTATCGACCACCGATACAACTCTATGCACGCTTGACATTCGCTTTACCTGAAACAAGTATGAAACTAGAAGTACTTTTTAGGTGTTGTTGGATAGGTTTGCAAGAATGTAAAGATCATGTAAATAAAAACTAGGGGTTGTTTAGGTAAAGAAGCAATAAAGTTAGTATAGCGAGTGTGGAAAAGCGGTGGTAGGAGTTGTGAAATTGTCCCTAAGCAATTGACTACCTTACTAGACCGATAGCAAGTTTTATGTGGGGGGAGGCCACTGCTAGCATGTCATCCCTGACTTAGAATTCTATGCACTTATGATTGGAACTATTAGCAAGCATCCGCAACTACTAATGTTCATTAAGGTAAAACCCAACCATAGCATTAAGATATATTGGTCCCCCTTCAATCCCGTATGCATCAATTTCTATGCTAGGTTGAAGCTTCTGTCACTCTTGCTCTCCAATACATAGTCCTATCAACATACAACTAAGCCTATGGTGTGATCCACGTGCGCGCTCATATGATGGGCACCAAAGGAAAGCAACATAACCACAAGCAAATTAAACCAATCATACCAATTCACCAATTACCGATAGGACAACGAAAATCTACTCAGACATCATAGGATGGCAACACATCATTGGATAATAGTATGAAGCATAAAACACCATGTTCAATTAGAGGGTACAGCGGGTTGCGGGAGAGTGGACCGTTGTAGATAGATGGGGGATGGTGATGAAGATGTTGGTGAAGATGACGGCGGTGTTGGTGAAGATTGCGGTGACGATGATGGCCCCGGCGGCATTCCGTCGCCACCGGAAGCAAGGGGGAGAGAGCCCCCCTCCTTCTCCTTCTTCCTTGGCCTTCTCCCTAGGTGGGAGAAGGGTTCTCCTTCTGGTCCTTGGTCTCCATGGCGTGGGAGGGGCGAGAGCCCCTCCGAGATTGAATCTGTCTCTCTGTCTCTCTCTGTTTCTACGTTCCAGATTCTGGCCTTTCACCGTTTCTTATATTCTCGGAGATCCCACTACAAAAAAAAGACACATCCGTGACATTTTGGGCCGAACGGAAAAAAATTCTGTCATACATATGACACTTCTATGACGATAATTGTGACAGAACCCGGTATCATCATAGATGTGGTGGGCTCCTACTTCTATGACAAAAAATCATGACAGAAAATGGGCTTTTCATCCTGGGCAGGCCGGAGACGCAGCTGCATGAAATTCTTTGGGCCGTCCATGACGGAAAAAACCGTGGTAGAAGCGAGGGGTAGGAAAATTTCGAGGAGTTGCCGGTTACGGTGGGAGGTAGGGGGCCGAGCGATGCACGTTTCTCTCGTACACGTACGCATGTGTGTGTGCGTGGCGTTGGCTCTAACTGAACCCGAGCGAGGCGTTGGGCTCTAACTGAACCCGAGCGATTGCACTGCAGGCTACACGTTACTGAACCCGAGCGATCGATCGATGGCTGTTAACTGAACCCGATGGAGCGATTCCTTCGCTACTGCTGCTAACTGAAGCCGATCGATTGGATGAACAGTGAGCGTTGCGGGGGGGTGGATGAACAATGAGCGGTGGCGTTGCCTCTGGATGAACAGGACCCTGTGGTGTGGAGGGCTAGATGAACAGTAGACAGTGGAGGGGTGGCCGTGGAGGGGTGGTTGAACAGGACCCCGTGGTGTGGAGGGCTGGATGAACAGTAGACGGTGGAGGGCTGGATGAACAGTAGACGATGGAGCGGTGGTTGAACAGTAGCCGGTGGAGTAGCGCACGGTGGAGGTTGGATGAACAGGAGCCCGTGGAGGCTGGAGGAGGTCGACGGTAGCCCGTGGAGGCTGGAGGAGGTCGACAGTGGAG
>NC_057801.1:830770261-830771053 GCF_018294505.1 Triticum aestivum | reverse complement strand
CAACAGGACCCCCGTTTCGACCGTAGGAGGTCCGTTTCCTCCGTTTTGCAGTACGCCACACCCCTCCCGATCAACAGGACCCCCGTTTCGACCGTAGGAGGTCTGTTTCCTCCGTTTTGCGGTACGCCACACCCCTCCCGATCAACAGGACCCCGTTCCGAACATGGCCGGTCGAACACAAGGCCGTTTCCTCCGTTCTGCGGTACGCCAGGCCTCGTTTCCATCGCATGTTCCGTCCAAGCCGGTTGGCTCCCACGCGTTCCGTTGCCTCCCGATCAACATGATGCATTCCGTTGCCTCCCCATGAACACGAGGCATTCCGTTGCCTCCCCATGAACACGAGGCATTCCGTTGCCTCCCCATGAACACGAGCCCTCGTCGTACCTATGCGCGACTAGGCGTTCGAGACCCCGCCCGTATGTACACATACGTGGCCGTATTTTCTTTCTTGCACCCTGGCTGTTGTACATACGTGTACATGCTACGTGCGCACCTCTACTACGACACGTGCGCGCCTCTACTACGACACGTGCGCGCCTCTACATCGACCAGTATGTACGTACACGTTCGCGACTAGGATGACAACGCTACGTACGCTTCGACCAGGTGGGTCCCGACTGTCAGACACTTCCTTGCCTGTGAAGATGTAGCTGGTGGGTCCCAGCAGTCAGGGGGGCGAATCGTTTTGTTTTTTTGCCCGGGCGCACTTCCTTGCGTGCGAAGGTGTAGCTGCTGGGTCCCGGCAATCAGGGGGGCAAATCATTTTTTTTGCCCGGACGCACTTCCTTGCAT
>NC_057801.1:830756666-830770065 GCF_018294505.1 Triticum aestivum | reverse complement strand
GTAGCTGGTGGGTCCCAGCAGTCGGGGGGCGAATCGGTTTTTTCGGACGCACTTCCTTGCGTGCGAAGATGTAGCTGGTGGGTCCCAACAGTCAGGGGGGCGAATCATTTTTTTCGGACGCACTTCCTTGCGTGCAAAGATGTAGCTCGTGGGTCCCAGCAGTCAGGGGGCGAATCATTTTTTTCGCGAAATACGGTGGCCCGTCCGGTGGGTCCCCGCTGTCAGGTGGAGGAATACTTATTTTGCACGTAATAAGGAGGCACTTCCTTGCGGCTGCCGTGGACCCAGCTGTCAGCCTCTCCACGTACAGTCAACATCCGATGGAAGTCGTTCCTTGACCACGTTGACCACGCCGCGCCGAGAGCACCATGGCGGTGGACGACGGCGAGGCCTAGGAAGGGGACGACGCGGAGCCGGGGAAGACGCGGCAGTGGATGCACACGCGGAGGGGAGTATGAGGGTTCACTGGTTCGGATGTGCTGCCGTCGCCGCAGAATAACAGGGGGTGTGGGTCAGTGGAGGCATGGCCTGTCCAGCGGTGGGAGTAGTAGGGGGCGGTGAAGCCTCCGCGGCAGCACTGCCGGCCATGGGAGGCAGGAGCAGGCGGCACGACCAGCGCTGCTTTGGGCGGCTGGAGCAAGAAGACCAGAGGTTGAAGAAGCACGACGGCCGTTGGATGGACATCGTACGATCACTGCAGCTAGAATCGTTTATATTGACTAAGTTGACAAAGCCCTTGGTACGTCAACTTAGTAGGCCCACAGGTCAGCTTCCGAAACGGTGCGCCCCCGATGTCAGGGGGAGGAATCATTTTTTGGGCGGGTGAAGCTAGAATATCCGAGATTGAAGAAGAAGCACGGCATCCGTTGGATGGACATCCAACGGCCACTGCTGCTAGAACCGTGTGTTGACTATAAGTTGACAAAGCCTTGCATACGCGTCAACTCTGTTCTTTTTAGGGGACGCGTCAACTTAGTAAGGCCAGAAGTGTGTGGCAGAGAACTTATAGCCCATTTGAGATATGTAAGAATGTGTAGCCCATTTTTGAATTCTAATGGAATTTACTACAGCCCATTTACAGTTTGTTAAAAGTACAGGCCATTTCAACCAACCGTTCAAAACAGAATTCAATAAAATTTCCCACATTTTGATGGGATCCGAATATTTTTATCCCGAAATTTCTAGTCAAATTAAATACAATTTCAATATAAATTTATATTACGTAAAAATCCAACGAAACATTGCGCTCGCAACAATTAATGAAATTAAAATTTTCAATATTCCAAAAATAATATTTTATAAAGTAATCACTGTTTGGTGCATTTTTTATAGTTACTACCCAGTTTTTATAATTACATCCCATTTATTATTTCTTAAAGCCCATTTTCTTGTTAAGCCTAATGCATCCCTCCTAGGAAAGATTTGCAGTCGAGCGGGGCGGAAAATAACAACTTGACCTTGCCTGGGTATTCCTAAAAAAAGTATAGCTGGGCTAGCCATTTTCAGCTTGAAAAAAAATTAATATCTAGGCTGGATATCTGGCCTGGGCTAGACGGGCCACAGCCCGCCCAGTTAATACCTACAGCGATGTTTTCGTTGTTGTTCAGAGGAGAAAAATTAATATTTGGGGTAAACATCGAAAAACTCTGCAGTGCTCACACCTCAAAAACACAAATACTGCTCGAGCTGCTTGGTCCCAGCCGTTGGCCGCTTCTTGTGCAATTCTCTCGTTTATTGACTACTCCCTCCTTTCCGGTTTATAATGCTCAATTCAAAAATCTCACCAATCAAGGTAGATGGCGAGTGGTGGAATACTTTTTGTAGTTTTGCAAAAGCACCTAATTGATGCTCTTGTTATCCTCAAAAAATTATGTTTATCAATGCATTAATTGCAATGCATGCATGCATAAAGTACATGCATTGGTCAATTTTCTCTTAATACTTGCATGCAATGATTTAATGCACCTTGGAATCTGAACATGTGATGAAAAACAACCAATTGAGCCTTATAAAATGAAAAAACCAAAATTTTGAGATAAGCCCTATAAACCGGAAAGGAGGGAGTACATAGGTTGACAATGGTGTGGGACCGTGATGTCAGGAGACCAGGAGGAAGAAAAATAAATTATAGTTATATATATATATATATATATATATATATATATATATAATAAGGAGGCACTTGCGTACGTGAGGCTATGGACCTGATGGGTCCCTATTTTCATCCTATCCAAGTAAAGTCATCTCCTCGCCCCCGCGCGCTTTCCGCCTGAAACAGTCAGCGCCGGCCGCCCCGCCTCCCGATGCAGGCGATTGCTCCGCCTTCAAACGACACAAGTGCCGTCCGTCCGTCCATCTGCCGCACACATTAATGATACGCGGTTGCCGAGGTGGCTACTCCGGCGCCACACGTCCGTCCCTCCGCCCGCCCACCATTGCTATATAAACTGATGCGCCGGCCATAGCCGCAGTCATCCGCATCCGTTCCCTTTCTCCTATCCACACCACTACTGCCCACCATGGCTTCCTCGCGCTCCAGCACTCTTCAGGACGGGCGGACGACGGACCACAAGGAGATGGCAGCCATTGCTGCCGCCCGGCTGGCCGGCAGGCAGCCGGAGGACGACGATGTCCTAATGGAGAACATGGTAGTCAACGATCCGGCGCCAACCCCCTCCTCCGTGCCATCCTCGCCGGTGCATTGCACCATGACCATCGGCGAGGCCCATGCCCAATATGTGGACAGGGTGAGGCCGATGCGTGAGGAGCAGTTCCGGGAGGCACAGGCCGACGCCGCCTACAACCACCATCTCCTCCAGGAGCACCTGCAGGTGGAGGAGCGGATCACCGCGGAGCGGGCGGAGCAGGAGGCGCTGCTCGACTCGTACTGCTCCGCTCGCAAGGGCCGCCTCGAGCGCTGGCGGTACCGCATGCGGGTGGCGGAGGCTGCGGCCGCCTACAAAGAGGCTAGCAAAGAGGGCGATGAAGCAGGCGAGGCGCTGTTTGGCGAGACCGAGGACGAGGCGGAGGACAATGCCGGCTCCGACGAGTCCCCGCTCCGCTGGCGTCGACGACGCCCTGCTCCGCTGAGGCCCCGTGGCGCCAATAACGAGGCAGAGGACACCGCCGGCTCCGCCGAGGCCCTGCCCCGCCAACAACGAGGCAGAGGACATCGCCGGCTCAGCCGAGGCCCCACCCTGCCGGCAACATGGGGGAGGATTTCTACCGCTCCGCTGAGGCGCCGCCCGCCGGCAACGAGATAGAGGACATCGCCGGCTCCGCCAAGACCCCACCCCGCTGCCAACGAGGCCGCGCCACACAGAAAACGAGGAAGAGTAGAACACGGTAGGTCACCGCCGCTCGGGTCCAAGTAAGGCCACCGCTGCTACCCTCCGGTTGAAGCCAAGCTAGGCTGGTTGACCATTGACGGCCGGTTAGCTTCTTGGCGGCGACGTGGAGTCGGAGAACTGCGCTGGAGAAGAACGCTGCTTCTACTAAACTGCTAGTGCAGTTGGCTGAGTGACACGTGGGCCCAACAGGCCACATGTCAGTTACGCAACTGCACCTGCAGTTAAGTCACTGAAGCTTCTGTTCGGCTTAGCGGGACACAGGTGGGTAGCTTCGGTTAATTAATTATACCTCCAGTGCACCCCTTTTTAGTTTTGTTTAGAAAAGGGGGATGACCCCCGACCTCTACATCTGGGAGATGCATGCGGCCACAAACACCCCTTTTTAGTTGAAGAATGTATGAAATGTAATGAAATCCGGCATGTTTATATGAAATCCGACCGTGTATGAATGAATTTATTTCGATTAGTTTGAATTCCTGTATCACTGGCATTGGATGAACATGCAAAACAATACGTACTAGCATTATTCCCAGGGTGATCACCACGTTTGCAGCAGTTTCACATGTACTCCCTCCGGTCCTTTCTAGTCTGCATACAAGTTTTGTCTGCAGTCAAAGTATCTCTACTTTGACCAATCTTATACAAAAAAGTATGCGCTTTCACAATGTGCGAAGTAAAAAGGAACAGAAGGAGTACAAAGAGTTTGAGCAGCTTTTTAGCGTTTCTGTACATTGCATTCAAACACACAGGCCTCGCAATTCATGGAGAACATTCAAAACAATCGATGATTATGCATCAGCGACTCACATGTCAAAGGCAATATTTACTTCACAACTAAAGAATAAAGAAAAAATTGATCGCCGTTGCTGACAGCAAAGGGCATCCCATTCGAAAATATCAAACGCATATCTTGCTAAAATCAATGAGCAAAATTTGACAAGGTTGTCCCATTCCAAAATATCAAATGCCTACGATTGTGGAATGGGCAGGGTTTTCCATCAGTTCGGACATTGACATGGCACCTCGTGCTAAATAAACCAACTGTTCTTTTTGTGCAGTTCCACAAAAATCAACCAAATTCGCGCATAGCTTGTATGATTTCGCCCTTATATGTTGCAACGCCTTGAACTTATGGGCACCTCCTTTCTTGTGGTGGAAATGAATGATTCGATGTATTCATGAACATTTTGTGCAGTTCCCGTTGAAATCAAGCTGAGCACCCCTGTTTGCACAAATACAAAAAGTGATTAGTATAAAGCAAACTGTACTATGAATTGACAGTTTCAACAGGCACATACATGGTCCATGTAGAGCACACTTTTAGAAAAATGGAACTCACCAGAAAGAATCCTAGAACAACATTGTACTCGCGCATCACAGCAAAAAAATGGAGATTTGTCAGTCCTTCTGAGCTGAAGTTAGTCTGGTCTTGTGGGGAGTAATGTAACCATCCTTCAACTGCTCCTTCTGATGAGAAGATAGACAGGGCTTCTTCATCCTGGCATAATCGGAACTAGTCACTTCACGTACTCCATATTCTTCTTCAGAGGAAGATGATCCCTGTTTGCTCGAAAAAAAGGAAAGGAAATATTTAAAACAGTGCAAATGAAGAACTTCTCAAGGACAATACCACTTTTTTATGATAGTATCTAAACAGTAGCACAACACCAATAGAGATGACAAAGCTCAATCATATGGATGAAATCAGTGGGTGAGAACCAACATTTGTCAGGAGGCTGATTATGTAGAGCATACAGATGAAGCACTTCTCCGGAACCATCTGTTGCTATCTACGGGGGTGGCCATGCTTACTATATACTCCTCGATTAGTTTAATGTTTCCAACATCTTCTTGTGCAGTTCCACTAAAATATATGGTATCTTCAAAGAAGATCCCTGTTTGCACAAGTAGAGATAATTACGTATGGCATCAAATCAGTGGCAAAACAATTGCTCGTTCCAGCCATAGCAATAAATTAAGATGCAAAACTATATCATTACTTGTGTCATCACAGTTCCAGTGCTTCATTATAGCACCAGGAGTTGATTTTTGTTTTTCTTCCGCTTGTTCTTTCCCTTCATCACTTGGTTCAATAAGAGACAAGCTTCGCCTTCAATGTAAGATTTGGCATGTCAATTAGGGAGCACAAGTATAGTATTAAACTTAATTTTCTGATGAAAGTGGCAAAATACAGGCCAGCAGTTGTGAAATATCCTTATCTTACCTCAATGGGATATTACGGTGCACATACAGATTGGAAGTCTTGTCTCCATTTGTGCAGTTCACTAAAATCAAGCAACATTATCGTACAAGTAGCACAACATATGAAAGCACACTGCAGAATCATGTGAAAGAAGGCTAGTACTGACCTCTCATGATGCGGAATTCAAACAACTCACAAGAAGAAGATCTGAACCAAATTCGCCTTAACGAATAGGAAGTAAGATCTCCTCTTGTGCAGTTCCACTAAGATCAAGCAATCAAGAAACGTTGTCGGTGTGACATTTTGGTTGAACTGCACAAAACACTCTTAAAACAAAAGTGTTTTGTGCAGTGCAACAAAAGGTCACAATGGCAACGAGGTGAAGTAGATAACCCTGTTTACACAGAGGTGCAAAGGAAACAATTAGTGGTCAATAACGGTGGATGACACAAAAGCCAACAAAAAGAAGCATCTACCTTATCTAAACTAGTCATAAACCCGTGTACCTGCACGGCCTAGTTATTATAGGGACATATATTTATTAACATATAAATTGGAGCTGTCATACCAGTGGGAGGATGCTAAGTTATTCCAACAATGGTAACACATAATAAATACATGTATTATGAGGTTAATTATTGGATCTAGTTCATCCGTTTTCTTATTGCAAACCACCATCATTTCATCTCATAGTAGGAAGATACACCTTAAACTTAGGGCCACCAACTAAACAATGAGAGTTATCACAAAAAAAACTAAGGAATGGAGACATGGCAAGACACACACCTTCCTGGGCTATTTGAGAACATAACTCGTCAAAAGTTGAGAGAAGCATATGCCGCATGGGCTACTTTTGTTGATATATCAAATTTAGCAGTCTCAGTTATTAGAAGGTGCACACAATGTTCAAAAGAAAATTCTAGTGGCTACCATTTACGTGGGTATGTGTTGCATTTATTTTTGGATTTCGTTATTTAAGGTTATATTATTTGTCGAGGTCAGTATATATATGTACAACACCCAAAATGCGATTCATATCATTTACATATTTTCTATTTTTTTTCTAAATGCATTGGGAAGTGCTCCTTCCTAGGCATTCGGAAAACCAAAACAGTAGAGAATATCATAATTGAGCAATAGAGAATCTTATTTTAACCCTCAAATTAAAAATTTAATTGATGTGGTTGTGGAATACCCCTATTCAAATACTGAAGAGTATGCCTTGCCAAACCTTAGGACAAAAGGCAATGGTATTCCTTTAGTTGATAGTTATTAACAATTCGTGCTAATACATGAATTTTTATGTGGGGTAATACATCCATAATTTCTTACTTGTGTTACATTTAGGTTATTGACATATTAAATTACTAACCTTGGTAGTGGTGCTATCAGGGAGTCATTAGGGAGATATTTTTGTATGTTCGTGTGTGATACATTTTTATCTTCAATAATTCTTATTATTATAGGTCGGAATCGAAATTTCTTTTTCACTCAGGCATATATATTTTTTGGAGTATGAGTCTTGATGACACCTTATTTGTATGTGTGCTTCGCCTCTGTCCAATAGGACATGCAAGTGTTTTTTGTTTCTGTGGGAATTACGACACAAACGCCTTTTTAGCATCGGAACTGAAGATGTATATTAGCATTAATTTAAATAGTAGGGTATCTCATAATAATTGCATTTTTAATCATATAACTTAAGTGGATGTGGTTGTGAAATTTTCTTCTTTGAAACAATTATTTGCCATGCCAACCCCTATAACAAAACTAAATTCTGGAAAAAATAGTTTCTGTTTATATATGAATTTCCATGTATGTAGTTTATCTAAATTTCCTTCAATGTATTACAGTTTGGTGATTTCACATATTAATAATGACTTAGTAGTTGTGACAGCTGGAACCATTAGGGAGAGATTTTAGTATGTTAATTTTTATTTCTTTTTCAGCCGTAGTTCTTTTTGACGGTGGGTCTGAAATTTCTTATTAATTCTATCAGACATATGCTCATTTTTAACGTGAAACTTCAAGATTCTTTATTTGTACATGCCATCTTTCTTTTTCTGAACTGACATGCATGTGTTTTTCTTACAACGGTCTTGTTTCATTTATACACGGGGTATAAACGATATTAGGTACAGTATTATTTATCTAGCCGTACGTACAGGCACATGCTTTTTAACGTAGACGTGGGTGCTTGTATGAATAATATTTAGTTATAGTTTTTTTGTTTAGTTGTACATAAAGGCAAGTGTTTTTTTGACTTGGACGTGGGTGGATTTTTGTTTGTTGGATTGGACATGGGCGTTGAGGCTTCTATTTCTTTGAACGTGGGCATTGAGGGCTTTTTTATGGACGTGTGAGCTTATTCTTTTTTATTTGCATGGTGGAGGCATGTGCTTTTTCTTAAACTTGGACGTGGGTTCTTTTTTATTTGGCTTGGCGTGGGTGTTGAGGCTTGTAGTACTTTTTCGAAAACGTGGGGGTTGAGGACTCTATTTTTTTTGGACGTGTGATTTTTTGAATACATGGGTTCTTTCTTTAAATACATGGTGAGAACTTGTTATTTGTGTGCACGTGACTCTTTTTTTTATTGTGTCTACGTGACTCTTGGAGACGTGTTACACATGTAGGTTCAATACTTTACGTACGTGCGGATTTATTTAATTCTAATAGAATAGATCTTGACCATTAACTTTACAATCTAATGGCTAAATTAATCTTGCTGATGTGGATTAACGTGAAAGCCAGAAAGGTGCCTCCAATTAGTAAATATAAGATATAAGATGGGAAAGAAAGCAAGGCAGTAGCATTTCTCAAATGGTGGCATTGATTAATATTAACATAGAGATTATATTAACAATAAAATTCGTTAAACATGTAATTTGCTTTTAACTGTGGCATTGCATCAATTTTCCAGCGGCATTATTAGAGGGTGTTTGTTTACAGGGACATTTTGGTGTAGGGACTAAAAAAACTCCGTGTCAGTCACATCTAAACCAAATAGGAGGGACTTTTGGGACTAAAAGTGAGCATTTGGGACTAAAGAAACAAGACCCCGAGGGAGTCTTTTTGGGACTTTTTCCAACAGTTGCCCCTGCCACGCATCGCACCTTGTTTCTATTAGTTCATTACTAGGGGTAACATGGTCTTTTATCATGTCATTTAATAACCTCTAGTCCATGTTTAGTCCCTGGAACTAAGCAGGTAGGGACTAGGGAGTTTTTAACCAAACAGGGCCTTAGATTAACAACAGCTAATTAGTTGCACGGGACAGTGGACGCACCAGCACCATGTGCACCTACCCATGTACTGTGGTCATGCACAGTCTGTTGCAACAAAGAACAAACAGCCAAGGAGCATATTTGTGTTGGTCCCAGTTTTGTTATCTTTAGACACCTTTCCCTATGTGAGCGTAGCAAAACTAGTCCTGCTCAAACTCTACAGCCTTGTCCCTTCCTTTCCTTTTTGAACTAGTACTTTCATCCCTTCCTTTCCTCTTTGAACCACGTCCTAGATTTATGGATACAACTTTCCCCACTACTTTCCCCCATTCCTTTCCTCTTTGAACCACGTCCTAGATTCATGCTATAAAACTTTCCCTCTTCATTTCCTCTTTGAACCACGTCCTAGATTCATGCTATATACAACTTTTCCCACTACTTTCCCCCACTCCTTTCCTCTTTGAACCACGTCCTAGATTCATGGTATACATGCAGCTAGAGCAATGCATGTGGAGTAAGTAAAATATACCTTAAGGTTCTTGGGGCGTGGTTCGGTGGGCGACGGGACGGCTGTGAAGAAGAAGGGGTCGGAGGCCCTCCCTCGCCGCCGTTGGGTGGAAAGTGAACAGCAGCGCCGGTAGTGGATTCCCTCCCTCGCCGACGGCGACAATGTTAAGCCTCCTTCCCTTCCCAGTGGACAAATCCTGCCGGCTCTTTGAGTAGCAGTGAGGGGAGAGAGAGGCCAACAAAGTCTTGTTTAGATCTGGAGAGGGCGAGAGAGTGTGAAGAGAGCAACTACAAGCGCTGAGGCTCCAGCGGGAGAGGGCGAGAGAGTGTGAAGAGAGCAACTACAAGCGCTGAGGCTCCAGCGTGTATATATATACTGGAGAGAGAGTGTGAAGAGTGCAAACCCTAGAAAACATTTTGACCAGTCAAAGAATCCTCCTGGCAAAAATTATGCTCAAGTGTAGTTATCGAACCCGAGACCTCAAGTTTGATGAGCGAACAGGCTAACGAGCTACACAACCCTCCCGTTATGTTCAACGAGAGGAAAATAACCTTTTATATATTCCTGCATTCGTGTGACAGGCATGCCGTGTTTCTTTTGTGTGTGTGAAATAATCATGTCATGTGGCTTTGGTGGTAAGACTATCCACAGTGGTGCAGAAATAATGCAGCCTTAGTCACCTTACCTCTCTCCACATAGTACATTGGGTCCCACCAGTCAGAGGGTGAAACAAACAAATTAATAAGAAAAATTAAAAGCGCCAGCAGTGTATCTTACTACCTCACACATCTCGCTACTGCTCGGGAACACTGTCCAATTGATCCCTCTGTTCGCTCACGTACTATTTTAAGTGAATCCTTATAATAACATGCACACAAATTTTGGGCACTTGTATTCGACTTAAGTCAGTGTGCCACCGTATCTCGTATACTTACTACTCCCTCCGTCTTGGTGTAATAAGTCATGTTAGAAGGTGCAACGGGACCAAGGTGCGTGCGTGTGCGTGTGTGTGTTTAACAGCATGTGTGTGTTAGACAGTGCGACAGATCGACCTACTCCTACATAGATATGGTGTGTAGTGTATGATTTTAGCCGTAAGAGTCGGTGCATCCTCTCGTTTCCGGGCGTGTCCGGTAGGGACATGCGAACAGCTGCCACGCCCGCTCCTGACCAGCCTGGCCCACCCAAAGCCCTTCCATCGCCCGCGCGCGCTTCCCGCCCGAAATGGTCAGCGCCGCTCCAAAGAATCGATGCCACATTCATGCCTGGGCAGAGCGGACGTGACCTCTCACTAGTGCAAGAGTGATGGTTGCTTCGTCTGTCCAACTTACTGCTGGGTCTATGTGATTTGACGGCTCATTGGTCTTTATTACTGAGGTGGTAGGACTGCTGGATGTCCCACGCTTTCGGCGAAAGGAGGTAGTAGATTACAATTTTCTCCATTCTTACAGCGGAGGAGTGCAAGAGCAGTGAAAACACGTAGGCTCAGTGATTACATGGCCCACCTCACACTATCACCATGCGGCACCTAACTATTTACATAGTACTCCCTCCGTTCCTAAATATTACTAGATGAGTCCCCGCGCGTTGCCGTGGAACAGCGGTATATCTCTCTGCGCAAAATTATCGATTTCATAGAACTAAAAAAATCTATAACCGCATGACAAATGTGGTAGCCAAACTAAATAAACTCCCATCATCATTTAGATCATCCCACGTAAGGAAAAAAGATCAGCCAACTCCTACTGCATAATGGGATTATATTTTTCTTTTTGACATGTTAATGGGACTTAAAAGCTCACTTACATGCATGCTACCGGTGCATGCTTGCATGCAGACATGTTGATGTGATTTAAAACCCACTCACATGCATGTGCCACGGTATTTCTGCATGCTTGCATGTGGCTTAGTGCGGAGCCTCTCAACGTCTAGATCAGACGGCTATTATGACTGGTTTACTTCATCTAACGGCTACGTCAATTTTGATGATGTGGCTCAAGGAGAGGATAGAGAATTCCTAGTAGTGGGGGCTAGCTATTACTAGTAGATAAGTCTTTGTAGAGATTCCACTAGGTGAACTACATACGGAACAAAATGAATGAATCTACACTTAAAACGCATCTATATACATGCGCATGTGGTTAATGGTGAAATCTCTACAAAGACTTATATTTAGGAACGGAGGAAGTACTAATATAGTACTAGTATGTACTGTAATTTATCAGCGAGATAAATTTGTACAATGCTATGAAGCTTCCAGCTCCTGTTACATGTATCTTGCATCCAAGGTTGCCCGTTGCAACATTTCATCAAATACAAAGGAGACTAACATGCATGCTATTGCATCTCAATGATTGACAGATCATAGCAAATATGTACTCCCTCCGTTCAAAAATAAGTGTCTCAACTTTGTGCAAACTTTAGTACAAAGTTGTACTACTACTAAAGTTGACACTTATTTTGGAACAGAGGCAGCTAAAGAAAAAAACAATCCATGCAGTCCCTAGCCCTTGAACCGTGAACCCTGACCAGGCTTCAATTTGCTGGCAACATTCGAGCTTCCTAATAAATGAAGTTTGCAACCTTTTGATCATCGGATCATTTTGTGCAGTTTCACCAAAATCGAGATGAGCATCCCTGTGGCAAAGAAATTGAAGAAGCATGATTAGAATAAGATTACTAGGACTAGTTGATGAGACATAAACTCATCACAAATATGGTACGTAGAAGCCAGTAGAGGTATCAGGTATGTGCGGGGCAAAGAAGTAGAGAAATATCCACAAGGAGTGATGTGGGCAGCTGGAGCAGTGGTGCAAGCCGGCTGTAAAGGGAGTTGTACCTGAGGGACGTAGCTCAACCTTGAGGAGGGCGGCGAGAGGCGGCAACTGCCCACGTCGCGGCAGTGAGCAAGGGACGAAGGCAACCCTACCGGCTTTGTGAGAGAGAACGGCGGGGACCCCTGATCGGGACGTGCCGACAGTGGGTTTTCGCCGTCGGCGACAGCCACCGCATCTACACTAAGCATCCACCCCTTCCCCAAGCGGACGTGATCTGCCGGGATGTTAGAGATGTGGCCACAGTCGTTTTGTGCGAGAGTGTGTGAAGAGAGCAACCCCAGCAAGCAACCGTGTAGGCTGGCCCATCCTGACTATGTATATAGTGGAGCGGTTTCCTTTTCTCTCCATATGAACCTATCATATTGCATACGTGCCACTGAAGAAAAAAATTATTTATAAATGACGCGGCACCTACTACTCGTTCTCCTATAACCTTGCGCTTGGCATCTCCAAAATATTAACCTTGCGATTGGCTCTTCGCCTCTTCGGTAAGTCGAGCAATAATGGTAGTGCAGTATATATCGTTCTGGCTATATGAGACCGAATGAATTGCTGCACGTCCACCACGTGGGCGAGGGTCGAGGGGCGAGGGAGAGTGCTACTACATACGGAGCAAAATGAGTGAATGTACACTCTAAAATACGTCTATATACATCAGTGTCTGGAGTATGTACTAGTAGTTCATATTGAAATCTACTAAAGGACATATATATTCCAAACAATATGTTATAATCTCTATAACCAAGGTAGTAGGGACGAGGAGTAAACGGAGGGAGTAGTAAATTTTTCTCCTCGTCCTGCGAGCCACCGCGTGCATGGGCGAGGGAGGAGCAAGCTTCACCTCATCCTGCGAGCCACCGCGCTCGTGGGCGGGGGAGACGGCATACTAAGCAAGCTTCTCCTCGTTCTGCGAGTTGACGGGACACATCAAAAGTACTCCAGTGTATAGAGCCTTGCCTCTAAGGTAGGCTCCACATGGTTTTCCTCTTTTTTAAGTTAACATAACGCGTCAAGTCGCAATTTGTTTGTTCACCCGTGGTAGACGATCCTCCCTCCACCAAGTGCACAACCAGTACACGTGCCAAATTACCACGTGGGCTGCCTTTTTCGTACAGAAATGAGCTCCACCGTGTACCCGCGCGGGTGTGGTTGGGAAAGAGACGGGAGTACGTGCACCGTGCATGCACCTCTTCTCTTCGTGCACGTCCCCCACCTACGTGGGTGGGTGTGAGAGATACAAACCGCGTTCGTGAGTGTTTTTTGTTTTGTGGTGGGGG
>NC_057801.1:830744342-830756088 GCF_018294505.1 Triticum aestivum | reverse complement strand
GGGGGAGGGGGTGGGGGGAGGGGTAGGCAGAGGCCTAACTATAGAGGTAGAACGACTCGTATATGTGTTGAGAAGGAGAGACCCAGCTATGTCTTGAGGGAGATCGATCGACATCCATACATAACTAAAGGACGGGAAATATGATGGGACAGAGAGAGAGAGAGAGGAGAGAGAGAGGGAGGGAGAGGGGTAGTGTCGGTGTCAAAACCGGCGGATCTCGGGTAGGGGGTCCCGAACTGTGCGTCTAGGCGGATGGTAACAGGAGACAAGGGACACGATGTTTTTACCCAGGTTCGGGCCTTCTCGATGGAGGTAAAACCCTACTCCTGCTTGATTAATATTGATGATATGGGTAGTACAAGAGTAGATCTACCACGAGATCAGAGAGGCTAAACCCTAGAAGCTAGCCTATGGTATCATTGGTGTTCGTCCTACGGACTAAAACCCTCCGGTTTATATAGGCACCGAAGAGGGTTAGGGTTACACAGAGTCGGTTACAATGGTAGGAGATCTACATATCCGTATCGCCAAGCTTGCCTTCCACGCCAAGGGAAGTCCCATCCGGACACGGGACGAATTCTTCAATCTTGTATCTTCATAGTCCAGGAGTCCGGCCAAAGGCTATAGTCCGGCCATCCGGACACCCCCTAATCCAAGACTCCCTCAGTAGCCCCTGAACCAGGCTTCAATGACGACGAGTCCGGCGCACAGATTGTCTTCGGCATTGCAAGGCGGGTTCCTCCTCCGAATACTTCATAGAAGATTTTGAACACAAGGACAGTGTCCGGCTCTGCAAAATAAGTTCCACATACCACCGTAGAGAGAATAATATTTATACAAATTCAATCTGCTGACGTATTCCGTGGCGTGACATCACACCACGGCCAAGCCTTTATTCAAATCGTTTTTACAATCCCACCTCAGCGCGTTTAGCGAGGCGGTTTTCTTGGCACGTCTTGTCAAAGCAGAGATCGTGTCCCCTTATCCCGAGATTCTCATCAATACGGGTGTGGGTAACCCAACCGCGTCATTGATTACGGTGCTTGGGAGATAAGCGCGCTTTACCAGGCTGGTGGGGGACGCATAACTTCGTCCGTCCATATAAGGAGATAAGGATCCACCTTTTCACCTACGCCTTCTTCCTCCCTTGCTCATCCATTTCCGTGCACTCAAGCTCCAACGCCCAAGTCCGCACATCCCACCTCAACCTTCTCCAGCCATGTTCGGAGCGGGAGGCAAGTGTATGGCCTCCTCCGTCACGGAGGGGCAAATCAAAAAGCTGCGGAAAGCCGGATACTTGTCCAGCGACATCGCGCATTGGCTCCCCGATAAAGGGGCAGCTCATCCCCACCCCTAGGCCCCATGAGAGGGTGGTGTTCCTCACCCACTTCCTCCGCGGACTAGGTTTTCCACTTCACCCATTTTTCCGGGGGCTCATGTTCTACTATGGCCTGGATTTCCATGATCTGGCCCCGAATTTCATCCTCAACATCTCGGCGTTCATCGTCGTGTGTGAGGCCTTCCTCTGCATCCAGCCCCACTTCGGCTTATGGCTGAAGACCTTTAATGTCAAGCTGAAGGTAGTGGGCGGCCGCCAAGCGGAGTGCGGAGGCGCCATGGTGGGCAGGATGGCCAACGTCCTATGGCTCGAGGGCTCCTTTGTGGAGACCATAAAGGGGTGGCAATCGGGGTGGTTCTATAACACCGAGCCGCGCGACCCTAAATGGGCAGCGGCTCCCGAATTCCGATCTGGCTTCCCTACACGACTCACCTCCTGGAAAGAGATGGGTCTGACGTGGGGTAATTTGGAAGAGCTGACCGGACTCCAAACCTGCGTCCAAAACCTGGTGAACAAAAATCTCAAGCTTGTCAATGTAATCCAGGTCATGCTCATCCGCCGAATCCTCCCATGCCAACAACGGGCCTTCAACTTATGGGAGTTTGATCCGGCACAGCACCAAACCTTGAGCAGGCTCTTTGACACTACGTACGAAGATGCCTGGAAGGTGCTGTTCAAGGGCACCGTGGCTCCCGCATCTGCTACCGAAGATCACGGATTCAGCTCGCAGCATCAGGCCAGCGAGGTAAGCTATTTTACCCTTTACGGGACTCTCGTTTTTCATAGTTTGACTCTATGCGGGATCTAAACTCCCTTACCTTTGATAGGACTGGCAGAATACGTCCGGGCAGGTTAACTGTCCGGCTCCCTTGCCAGAAGACCCAACGGACGCCCGCTTGACGGGGCTGCTGGTTCCGGCAGCTCACGTGGTGCCGGAGAAGAAGGCCAAGAAGAAGGCCACGGGAACTCGAAGGAGTTCCCGGCGCCAGGTGTTGCCGGACTCATCGTCTGATGACTCCGAGGCGGACTCCTCCCTTGAAAACGAGGAGGAGGAACAAGAAGACTCTCCCCCAGCGGGGGGAGAGAAGAAAAGGAAGGCCGCCCCAACTGGGGAGGCCGGAGGGTCCAAGAAGGGAAGGACCCTTCCTCCGGACTACTCCACCAACGCCGATGACGGCGAAGAGGAGTGGCCACCGAGGGCCAAGCCCCTGGTGAAATCGTAAGTGTCCGGATACGAGAATAACTCATGGCTTTTCATTTGTCGCATAGTATCTTATGACACCGAATATAACCATGCAGCCCGCCCAAGGACGGGCTCGGCGCTTTGACGAAAGGCTCCCTGGATTCGTCGGATGTGAATAGCACCTCAATTCCGGCTACCTCCTCTCCTCGCGCTGCTGATGAAGCCGAGGTGGGGTCCCAAAAGGGGCCCAGTCAGGAGGAGGTGGTCCAAGAGGCGCCGCAAGGCAACCTCCCGGACTCCATGCGCAAAGGGGATGAAACCCCAAAGGGCTCTAAGTCCGGCCCTGGGCCGGACTCCGCACCGGAACCTTCAGTGGTTCCGGAGTCCGGCAGGCGGCCCCTTCGTAAGAAGGGCAAGACGACGACGCCGGTGACCTCCGTCCAACCAGAGGCACTGGATAATTTGCTGGAGGCACTTAACGGCGCCTCCATCGACGAGGAGCACCGCACTGTTATGAGTGTGGTGATCCAGAAAGTTCAGTCCGCCAAGAGCAGGCTGATTGAAGCATGTGCCAGCCTTCTAACAGGCTTTGAGGTAAGTATTTAAGATATGTAAGAATATTACCGCATAGACAGTAGCCCCTGATGCTTAGTTCGGTGTTCGGAAAGAAAAGCCGAACTGAGGATCTAAAAGATATACGCAGGAGTCTAACATAAGTATGTCAATATGGGAATGCAGGCTGCGCTGCTGACCTCTGCCGCACTGACTGCGGAGGTTGGTGCATTGAAGAAGAGCCTCGAGCGGTCCGAGAATGAGCTCGGCCTTGCCAAAAAGCAGCTCGAGGACAGGGAAGGTAAGTAATACCTTATGGGAGTATATAAAATATATGGTTGCAAGAAATGATAGGAATAACATGGGTATTGCAGGGGCCACAAACGAGGTGGTGACCCTGAAGGAAGCGGTGTCCAAGGCCGAAAGCAATGCGGCCGCGGAACGCACCGAGCGAGAGAAGCAGGAGGCACGGGTGGCGGAGGTGCAGCAAGAGCTCCAGGCTCACGTGGACAAACATGAGAGTTTGGAGCGTGACTCAAAGACTCGAGAGTCCGAGCTCGCCTCGGCCCTTGAGAGCGCCAAAGCCGCTAAGGCCGAAGCCCAAAAAGCCCTCCAAGAAATTGAGGCATTGAAGAAGATAGCGGCGGGTAAGGCATTCTTTATGCAAAGCAAGCACGTGAAAGTGAATTATCTGTTACTTGCCCGAATCCGGAGCTCTCCAGGAGCATTCGCAGATCTGCCCCGCAGTGTGTCCGATGCTGCCGCGTTCTACCGAGCCGAGGAGGGGAGCTCGATGGAGAAGGTGTTCTGGTCTCAGTATGCTGAGGCCGGGCACCCGGTGCCCTTGAGCGACCAGCTGAAGCAGTTGGTCGAGCTCCATAAGGTGGCCGAACAGGCCATGAAGGGCCTCATAGTTCGGCTGTGGCCTAAGGAAGCCATGCTTGGGAGCTACTTCAGGCTGGTGAGGCGGCTGGTGGATGCCTGTCCATGGATCGAAGTCGTCAAGCGCTCCGTCTGCATCGAAGGTGCCCGTAGGGCCCTTGCCCTTGCTAAAGTGCACTGGGGCAAGATGGACGCTGAGAAGCTTGTGACGGACATACCACCGCCGGGCAAGGAGTATCGCAAGCCCGAGATGTATTATGAGGGTGTCCTGAAGGGTGCCCGCCTTATAGCGGATGAATGCTCCAAAATGTATTTTTTGAGTAAACTCGCATTTGTTATCCTGTACGCTGAAAACTTGTTCATATGCGCTAAGCAACGCTTATGAATTTAAAATATTACCTTCTGTGCGGCCGTTTATTAAATTTTGAGAGATGGCGAGTCGTCGACTTCAGCCCCCATGCCACGAGTGCTGGGGTGTTTGGGATAAACTTGAGCGCTCTTGTTCCCATTCTTGGGTCCTTCGAGGGAGGCGCTCAACGCAACGAACAAGACAATCGGACTATAATGCTTGAACACTCTCACTTAGCCATAGAATTCTATAATTTTAAATTTCGGCGAAGCCCCTAGCATTCGGAAGACCGAGTTCGGGGCGCTATACACGCCTAGGCCGGACAATGCCGACTCCTCGCTCTAAGCGGCATAAGTCTTTAGGGACTCGAAAACCTCTCGAACAGTGACCGGCTCTCGCCCTATCATGACGGTCAGTTTTAGCTTTCTCCATTGAGGTGCTTAACCCAGCTCAACCGGGGCACAATCGCAGTGGTTCTCCCAGCGCTGCCTTAGCCGATATAACGGAACGTAAGGTACCAAAACATGGGAGCCGGGCAAACCCAACTATTGACCCAAGACATGATTCGGAGCCGATGCATATATGCTATAAGTTCGGGGTGCCGCACTTGTGAAAGTGTTCGGACTTATCACACCATATTTTGGGGTACATAAGCCCCTGGTGTATTGGCCGTACCAAAGTGTACGGTTGCACAATGTCATAACTAAACATATATAGATAGAAAAAGGAATGCAATAATAGGCAGAAGCTATGTATTATTTATTCAAAAGGGCTGCAGTAAAAGCAGAACGATACAAATAGTGCGACAAGCAAGGGACGGGACTTTTTGACATGTCCCCCTCCAAGGGTAAGCTGCGGGATGGTATGTAAAACAGGTATACTGCTCGTAGTAGAGACCACCTGGACACTCAACGTAGCTTTTTGCTTCCTTGGCTGTTGCATCGTGTGTTTGGCAATTCTAATGCTGGACAGGGCTTCTGGAGAACGGAGTCCTGAAAGTAAGAGAAAAAAAGAATGACACAATCGGGAGCCCCTAGTGCGGTTGAGCCGCATTCTGGGCATGCCGTGGTCGTGCCCCTCCCCCTATGCCCATGGTATTTCCATAGCGTAAGTATGTACGCGTAGTACTGGTTTCGCAACTTCGCGAGGGCTGGGGTTGGGGCCGCATTGCTACGCGTGCTCGGATCGTACCAGGCGGTCTTGTTGTAGGTTACTTCGTGCGCGCTTGACGGTGTCCGGACGTTTAATAGCCGGACTCGAGAATTTCCTTGAGAGGCTGCTTTGTACTTCCGCCGCGAGGGCCGCCGTATGCTCCTCCGTTCGGAGAGAGCGTTCAGTGTTTCCATTGACCGTAATTACTCCTCGAGGGCCTGGCATCTTGTGCTTGAGGTATGTGTAGTGCGGCACCACATTGAACTTTGTAAATGCGGTTCGTCCGAGCAGTGCGTGATAGCCGCTGCGGAACGGGACTATGTCGAAGATTAATTCCTCTCTTCGGAAGTTATCCGGGGATCCGAAGACCACTTCGAGTGTAACTGAGCCTGTACAGTTGGCCTCTACACCTGGTATGACGCCTTTAAAGGTCGTCTTTATGGGTTTAATCCTTGAGGGGTCTATACCCATTTTGTGCACTGTATCCTGATAAAGCAGGTTCAGGCTGCTGCCGCCGTCCATCAGGACTCTAGTGAGGTGAAATCCGTCAATGATTGGGTCTAGAACCAATGCGGCGAATCCGCCATGGCGGATGCTAGTGGGGTGGTCCCTTCGATCAAAAGTGATCGGGCAAGAGGACCACGGGTTGAACTCTGGGGCGACTGGCTCCATCGCATATATGTCCCTTAGTGCACGCTTCCACTCCCTTTTGGGTATGTGGGTTGCGTATATCATGTTCACCGTCCGCACTTGTGGGGGGAAGCCCTTCTGTCCTCTATTGGTCGGCGGCCGGGGCTCCTCCTCGTCATTGCTATGCAGCCCCTTGTCATTGTTTTTGGCATTTAACTTGCCTGCCTGCTTGAACACCCAACAATCCCTGTTGGTGTGGTTGGCTGGTTTTTCGGGGGTGTCATGTATCTGGCACGAGCGATCGAGTATTCTGTCCAAATTGGACGGGCCCTGAGTATTTCTTTTGAATGGCTTTTTCCGCTGACCGGGTTTGGAGCCTCTGAATCCGGCATTGACTGTCGTATCCTCAGCATTATCACCGTTAATGCAGCACTTGTGCTTGTTGTGACGCGACCTGCCGTTGTTGTCCTTGGTATCCAAATTACCAGGGCTCTTTGTCATGTTGTTACTACGAACCAGCCAGCTGTCCTCTCCCGCGCAAAAGCGGGTCATGAGAGTTGTGAGGGCTGCCATGGATTTCGGCTTTTCCTGTCCTAGGTGCCGGGCAAGCCACTCGTCACGGATATTATGTTTGAAGGCTGCAAGGGCCTCTACATCCGGACAGTCGACGATTTGATTTTTCCTGGTTAGGAACCGTGTCCAGAATTGTCTGGCCGATTCCTCTGGCTGCTGAATTATGTGGCTTAGGTCATCGGCGTATGGTGGTCGCACATAGGTGCCCTGGAAGTTGTCGAGGAATGTGGCTTCCAGGTCTTCCCAACAACCAATTGACTCCGCTGGCAAGCTGTTAAGCCAATGTCGAGCTGGTCCCTTGAGCTTGAGTGGGAGGTATTTGATGGCGTGTAGATCGTCACCGCGGGCCATGTGGATATGAAGGAGGTAGTCCTCGATCCATGCCGCAGGATCTGTTGTGCCATCGTATGATTCAATGTTTACGGGTTTGAAACCCTCGGGGATTTGATGATCCATTACTTCATCTGTGAAGCACAGTGGGTGTGCGGCACCCCTGTATTGGGCTATATCACGACGTAGCTCAAATGAGCTTTGTCTGCTATGTTCGGCTCGGCCGGATTTGCTGTATCCGGCGTGACGATTATCGTCATGTGTCGTGAGGCGCCCACGCGATCCGTAGATCGATCTTGTTTGCCTTGCCTTATCCTCCAATATATCTCGCAGGTCTGGTGCATTTCACCGTGCCTTGGTACTTTTTGAGCGATGCCGGTGTCGGCGTTCTGGGAACGGGGGTCCCCAGACTTGCCTGCCTGCGGCCTGCGGCGTGGCTCAAAGGAGGCCCAGGACAGCCCATCTTCATCTATGCAAGCTCATGACCCTCGCGAGGGGCCAAGCCTCGCGGGGTGGATGACCAGGAGCTTCCTCAGGCATGGCCTCGTCAAGTTGGCTCATGAGGAGGCGGAGAGTTCAAGGCAGGGTACCTCGCGAGGTGCCCATGACGCAAGCCATGACGACCAAGGGCGCCAGTCGGGGTGCCAGCCCGCGCAGCGTCCTCCTTTCCTCTTTGGTGCAAAGGGAGCAAGTGCAGGCGAGGGCATCAAGCAAAGGCATCCGTTTTGGTGCAACAAGACCAAGACCAGCCCCAACGGCTGGAAGGGAGTCATCGTGGAGCCCAAGCAGGTGTCATCACCATTGCCTTTGGCAGGCGAGGACCAACTTTAGTCAGGATAAGTGTACCCGCTGTTCCCCTTCAAAATGGCCAATTGTTGACGCCCTTCCTGCTCAATATTTGGGAAGAGGCCCAGGGCCTTTGCCTATAAATAGGAGTAGCCACACTCAGAGTAGGGAGAGAGACAATCGGCATCCAGAGAAAGACAGAGACCCGATCCTCAAGCTAGAGCGACGGGACACCACCTAGCAGTTCATCACACCCACCAAGAACAGACCCTCGCGAGGCTGTTCTTCCCTGTATTGTTCCTCAACAGCCCCAGAGGCAATCCACCACGCCACAAACTAGAGTAGGGTATTACACCACAACGGTGGCCCGAACTAGTATAAATCTCGTGTCTCTTGTGCTGTACTGTTTAGTAGTTTAGGTCCCTGCGGTTCGGTGAGGTACGAGACGGTGGAGGGTTGGATCTCCGCGCGCACCCCAGTGTTTGAACCTCAAGGGTCTGCCGGAACCCGAAATCCGACATTTGGCGAGCCAGGTAGGGGTGCGCCGGAATCTGCCTTTCGTCGCCTCGTTCTTCCCCGACCACTGCAACCATGTCTGACGCCCGTCGGGCCCGCACCGCCACGCCTTCGCTCACCTCCGCTGGTTCTTTGTCACGCGCGCCCCGCGCGGCCATGGAGGCCCGAGCTGCACTCGTCGTGGCTAATGGGATCCTGCGCTACCGCCCCGTCGACGACGTCTATGAAGAATGGCTCGACCGAGTCGCCGAGCTCGTCCGCGCGGCAGGAGGCGACCCCGCACCGTCCATCTCGCTGCACCGCACCCCGCCCCGCGTGGGCGATGAAGCTCCCGGGGCGCCTCAGCCGCCTCCTCCTCAAGAAGGCGCCCTGGCCCCAAGGCGCGCGGTCCCTGGGCGGAACCTGTTCCGCCAGGCGCTGGCGCGGCAAGAGCAGAGCTGTCAAGAAGTTCCTCGCCCACAAGAAGCTGCCCGAGCGCTCCCCGCTCCGGCACGTCAGGACCTTGCGCTGCCCCCAGCCCCGGCGCAGGGAGGCCTGCAAGACCAAGCTCTCTGTCGTCCGAAGCCCCCCGCGGGCACGGCGGGCTGCCGGACCTTCACCTCCGAGCTGCGCAGCATCGCGTGGCCCACCAAGTTCAAGCCAGACCTGCCTCCTCGCTACGGCGGCACAGCTGACCCTACGGAGTTCCTCCGGCTCTACAAGCTGGGCATCGAGGCTGCCAACGGGGATGAAAAGGTCATGGCGAATTGGTTTCCCATGGCGCTCAAGGACGGGGCCCGCACCTGGTTCCTGAATCTGGCCCCAGGCACGATCTCTTCCTGGGCAGAGATGCGTACCCGCTTCATCGCCAACTTCCAAGGTACTCACGACCGGCCACCCGCCGTGAGCGACATGCGTCGAATCAAGCAGCAGCCAGGGGAAACCCTGCAAAAGTACATCCAACGCTTCAACAACGCGCGCCTCAAGATCCCCAGGGTAACGGAGAAGGCCATCATCTCTGCCTTCTCTGACGGAGTGTGCAACGTCAAGATGAAGGAGGAGCTGGCGATGCATGAAGATCTGTGCACCTCCCTGGAGCTGTTCAACTTGGCGACCAAGTGCGCCAGGGCTGAGGAGGGGCGCCTCTCCCTCCTCGAGCTGCCTGCCGCGGATCCTAAAGAGAAGAAGTCCAAGGCCAAGGACGTGAAGCGCAAGGGGGCTGTCGTACTCGCGGCCGAACCAGACACCAAGCGAGGCAGAGATCAGCCTGAGTCCTCCAAGGGCAGCCGGTACTGCGTGTACCACGACCTCCACACTCACAACACCAATGAATGTCAAGAGCTCCGGGCCATACACGAAGGAAGGGTCGGCAGACGCCCCGAGCGCAGCGACCGGGGCTACGGCTGAGGAGGAGGAAGGAATGCAGGATGCTGGGAAGACCGCGGCCCGCGCCAAGGGTGGCGCAACCAACCTCGTAAGGGAGGCTGGAGGGATCAGCCTCACGAGGATCGCCCGCAGGGGAACACAGGCCTCCCTCCGCTGTCGCCGCCGCCAAGGAGAATCGAAGACCGTCATCAGGACGAGGGGGCTGGGGGCTTCCAGGAAGCGCATGCGATCGCCTGCATCCTGGGCGGAGCTCAAGCCCCGGCCTCTCAGCGCATCTTCAAGCAGTTCGCCCGCGAAGTGAATGCAGTCCTCCCCAAGCTCGAGTCCATGCGCCCTCTCAGGTGGTCGGCGTGCGCCATCACGTTCAGCTCAGCGGACCAGCTCAAGTGCGCAGCCACAGCCGGAGTTCTCCCGATGCTTTGTTCCCCAATCATCAGCAATGTGCTAGTCACCAAGACCCTCATCGACGGCGGAGCAGGGCTCAACGTCCTGTCCGTGGAGACATTCAACAATCTTCAAGTGCCTTACAGTCAGCTTCAGCCAACCAAGCCTTTCTCCGGAGTCACCGACGGCTCCACGGTCCCGATCGGGCAGGTCCGCCTTCCTGTCACCTTCGGGGCTCGCGACAACTACCACACCGAGCTCATCGACTTCGACATCGCCCACATTCGCCTGTCGTACAACGCCATCCTCGGGTACCCAGCGTTGGCCAAATTCATGGCCGTAACCCACCATGGCTACAACATCCTCAAGATGCCAGGAAGCGGCGGGGTCATCACGGTGCCCTATGAAGAGAGAGACGCAGTGTGCTCCCTGGAGCGAGCTTTTCAGGCCGCATCACTGGAGGGGGAGCCCACATCAGGCCAGGGGAGCCTCCTTCCATCGCATAGGAAAGCGCGCCCGGCGCCGTCCTCAGGCAGGGCTCGGGGGCTCTGCCCTGGAGGGCCGCCGACCTCGCCAAGGTCTCGAGGGAGGCGCTTGGGCACCACGTGGAGGCGTGTTTCGAAGCACGTTTCCCGCAAGCAGGAGCAAGACCAGGAGGGCAGAACCCTCAGGAGTTTGTTAGCAAGGCCATTCAAGAGCTACAGGAGTCAAGGGTCATGAGGGGCAGCCGCCGCCTACCCGCTGTGGCCCCCCATCCAGGCGAGGATGGTGGGCTGCGCGTCTGCATCGACATACCAGGGCTCAACCGAGCCGCATCTCAAGAGCGCCTCTGGCCCTCACGAGTGGGACGTTGCGAGGGTCCGCCCCACAGCTACGTACACATGCCTTATGGCCTGCCAAACGCGGCTGCTGCGTACCAGCATCTCATGAGGACCATCCTGGAGGCTCAAGAGGTCAGGCGCGCCGCAGCCCTTGCGGAGATGGAGATGGCCCGCGAGGAGCCGCCAGCGCCTCCAGAGCCTCCCGAGGCCCCTGGGTCTGGGGGCTCGTGAGGATCGGCTCCCGCAGCCCACCGAGTCTGCTACACCAACACCCCTTCATCCCCAACATCACCAGGTGACATCTTTAAGTTTCATTTCAGGCTGGGAGCGCCTTCAGGGCCGCATTATTCCCAGGCCGCGTGGGTCCGTCCTTGCGGCATGTATCCCTTTTATTTCATGTCGTTAGCCTATGCTGTTGGGGGCGCCCCTCGGGCTGCATCATCCCCAACCCGCTCGGGCCAGTCCCAGCGGCATGTATCCTTCCTACTTTTTCCTTAGGATTATGCTCTCGCTCCACCATGCTTGTTATTTGGTGCCTTTTCCTGGGTGGCGGAATCTTGCATGTTAAAGGGAGGGTGCCTGAGCATCGCGACTCAGGGATCCTACCGGCTCTCCGGCCCTCACCCTCTGGTTTTGTCCATGGCATCGCGACCTGGCTTGCCAGCGATGGCTGAGACCAGCCCGAGAGCCAGGACCCGAGGACGTAGAGTTTCGTCATCTAACCCAGCTTGCACGTTAAAGGGGGGTGCCTAAGCATCACGACTCAGGGCTCCTACCGGCTCTCCGGCCCTCACCCTCTAGTCTTGTCCATGGCATCGCGACCTGGCTTGCCAGCGACGGCTGAGACCAGCCCGAGAGCCGGGACCCAAGGACGCAGAGTTGCT
>NC_057801.1:830726339-830744030 GCF_018294505.1 Triticum aestivum | reverse complement strand
GCTCTCCGGCCCTCACCCTCTGGTCTTGTCCATGGCATCGCGACCTGGCTTGCCAGCGACGGCTGAGACCAGCCCGAGAGCCGGGACCCGAGGACGTAGAGTTTCGTCATCTAACCCAGCTTGCGCATTAAAGCGGGGTGCCTGAGCATCACGACTCAGGGCTCCTACCGGCTCTCCGGCCCTCACCCTCTGGTCTTGTCCATGGCATCGCTACCTGGCTTGCCAGCGACGGCTGAGACCAGCCTAAGAGCCAGGACCCGAAGACGTAGAGCACCGGCATCTGGCCAAATTTGCAGGAACACACTCAAAGACAAGGCCCAGAGCCAGGCGCAACCCGCCTTGAGGTAGGGCCCCGTGAGTCCCGCGCTGGCTCACGGGTGCCCAGATACACCTCGTCCAGCCCTACCATGCCAGCCACGTGTCAGTGTGGGGCTATATACGCCCCGGGGGCTCCTCCTGGAGGGGAGCCCCCTCCCACGTTCCAGTGGAAGCACCATGCTCCGCGCTGGCTGACGACACTGCCAAGGAGCGGCTATGCCCGTACGCATGCGGAAGCGCTATGCTCCGTGCTAGTGATAAACAACTGAGGGTGGCCCCCGGGTCGCATCAACCTCAGGGAGCCCAGAGCTCAGTGTCCGGCCTCGTCGCAACGCCTCCCCTCGGGAGCACCGCGCGAGGGGGCTGGGCACGGGGGCTGCGCCTGGGTCACGCCCAGACGCACGCCACCCAGCCAGGCCCCTCGGGCCTGGTTCGTCGCACGTCACTCCCCGAGCGGAGCCAAGGTACGAATGCCGTTTGAGCGTCAAGGGGGACTCCTGAGCATCGCGACTCAGGAGCCTAACTGGTCACGTAGCCCCTCACCCCTTAGTTCCGAAAGGCTAACGGCGGTTGAGGTATGCGCGGGGCCGGGCTCTGCAGACGTAGAACGGCAGATCCGCCCGCGTCTCACCTCCCTACTTGCTGTTCGTGCGCCAAGGGGGACTCCTGAGCATCGCGACTCAGGAGCCTAACTTGTCACGTAGCCTCTCACTCCTTGGTCCCGTCCTGGTTTCCGGTCGGGGCTAACGGCGGCTGAGGTATGCGCGGGGCCGGGCTGTGCCGGCGTAGAGCATAAAGCAAGTAGGAAGCACAAATTTCAAGGAATTCAAAAGCAAATATTACAGTCCACACTGTTATCGCAATACCAAATGCAAGTTTAAACACCTCCTCGAGGCATGATACATGTGCAGGAATTAAAAGCAAAGCAGGAGCCACAACGGAGTCACTTGTCGGCGGTGGAGCAACGCAGAGTGGGCTCGCCTCGTGAAGCAGCAGGGCCGGCAGCGCCTCGCTTCGGCTTGGTGCTGAAGGCCCGGAACTTCCCCAACAGAGCCTCCGCGCGACCCTTCACAGCCTCGGCAACGGCAGCTGCATGCTCGCCGCTTGCTGGCTCCAGCAGGCTGTCCATGTCGACGCTGGGATCGCGAAGATAGATGTGGGTGAGGATCCGCGTTAGTGCCACGGAAGACAAGACACGCGCCTCGGCCTCAGCCGTGGGGCCAAGACCAAGGGAGACATCTTCAAGAGCACGAACCAGGAAGGGAAGCAGCTTGGCGGGGCCGTCCTCTGCGCCGGCCAGTGGGCTCTCCAGGCCGCTATCGTAAAGCTCCCTCAGCAAGGCGCGAGCCTTCACCTCCATATCCATGAAGGCCACGCGATCTTCGGCAAGAACCCGCGCCTTGTCGTCCAACTCGACCTTCCTCGCCTCCAGTTCCTGCTCCAGCGCGCCTAGGTGGTCACGGCGCTTCTTCAGCTTGGCCTCCCCGTCCTTGGCGGCCGCCTCGCGAGCCTTCACGCTTTCCTCCTGCTCCTGGCAGAGGCAGGCCTCCTCGGCAAGCTGGTCCTGCAGGCTCTTCAGCTCGCCCTCCAGCATCTCACAGCGACCTTGGATGCTAGCTGCCTCCCCCAGGGCAGCATCGCGTGCAACCTTCGCCTCACGAACAACTTGCTTCTCCTTGTCGCAAGCTGTCGAGGCCTGGACCAGCGCCGCCCGAATCGAAGCATCGGAGCGAATCCAGCCAGAGGCCAGCTCCAAGCGCCCGGCCACCAAGCGAGGGTCGGCGCCCAGAAGATCCTGCCGCAGCCGGTCCAATTCAGCGGCAGCACGATCCAGGACCGTGGGAGGAGTCGGAGAGACAGCAGTTGGTGGAGTAGGAGGAGATGGCGGCGGCGTAACCACTGCGCCCTGAGGCGGAGCCAGCGGCGCCACGGCAACAGTGGAGGCAGCGCCAATCAAGGGCACCTCGGGAGTCGCCTGGGCCAAGGGGGCTGAGCTCGCCCCAGCGGGCTCAGCCAGGCCTCGCGAGGATGCCCGGCAGGAGAGGCCTGGGCGTCAGGATCATCTTCTTTTTCGGGCAGAGGCACCGCCACAGATGGGGCCTCAGGAGCCCCCTTCAGCTTCTTCGCCGCGGGCGCCAGCCTGGCCGAAGAACGTGGACATCAGATCTCGTCGACAGAGCAATAGTCAAGACGGGAAGCAGGCACTTACAGGTCGTCGCTGGTGGACTCGACCAGCCTCCGGCCATACTTGAAGCCCGAGAGCTGGTTGCAGGGATCAGCTTCAAGGGGACCAGGAGCAGGAGGCGGGTCTGCGGATCGCCCCGGAGCCGGGGCGGATCCGCGGGGGACCAGCCCAGTCCGGTCCTTCTTTGGGATCGGGGGCAGGCTTCTGCCTCCCCGCTCATCCTCATCCTCGTCGTCGTCACTCTCGGGGAGGCGGAGAACGCGGGGCCTGCACCGCAGAGGAGGAGCCCTTGACTCTGCCCCCAAATCAACCCCCTCTCCTGGCTCTCTCTCCTCCACCCCTTCGCTGGAGTCGGAAGAGGACACGTCCACCAGGTCCTCCGGAGCCTCCACGGGCACGGGCCCATCCCCATTGAAGACGGGCATGGGCCCCACTACCTGCTCCCAATCCTCGCGAAGGAACAAGGGCAAGGAGGCGCCCTCCAGTCTCGCCACATCGCCCCCGACCAAGGACTGGAGGACCGTCGCCAGATCCTCGCTGGCCAGGACCACGGGGCTCGAGTGAGGCCTCCACATCGGAAGCGAGTACTGGCGAAGCGGAGCCAGTTGGTGCTCCAGGAACTCCCTCAGCAGCGACGCACCGGTCAGCTTCGCCGCCGCCGCGTCGGCCGGCTTCAGATCTGCATCCATCTTCTCCAGCACCAGCTTCGCGCGGGGATCCCGAAGCTCCGCTCGAGACCAGTCGTCGGAACTCTCGGCTGGCTCCGTGGGCAGGATCAGCCGAGGGTGGATGTGAAGGAAATATACCCTAGAGGCAATAATAAAGTTATTATTTATTTCCTTATTTCATGATAAATGTTTATTATTCATGCTAGAATTTTATTAACCGGAAACGTAATACATGTGTGAATACATAGACAAACAGAGTGTCACTAGTATGCCTCTACTTGACTAGCTCGTTAATTAAAGATGGTTATGTTTCCTAACCATAGACATGAGTTGTCATTTGATTAACGGGATCACATCATTAGGAGAATGATGTGATTGACTTGACCCATTCCGTTAGCTTAGCACTTGATCGTATAGTATGTTGCTATTGCTTTCTTCATAACTTATACATGTTCCTATGACTATGAGATTATGCAACTCCCGTTTACCGGAGAAACACTTTGTGTGCTACCAAACGTCACAACGTAACTGGGTGATTATAAAGGTGCTCTACAGGTGTCTCCGAAGGTACATGTTGGGTTGGCGTATTTCAAGATTAGTTTTTGTCACTCCGATTGTCGGAGAGGTATCTCTGGGCCCTCTCGGTAATGCACATCACTATAAGGCTTGCAAGCAATGTGGCCAATGAGTTGGTTATGGAATGATGTATTACGGAACGAGTAAAGAGACTTGTCGGTAACAAGATTGAACTAGGTATTGGATACCGACGATCGAATCTCGGGCAAGTAACATACCGATGACAAAGGGAACAACGTATGTTGTTATGCGGTTTGACCGATAAAGATCTTCGTAGAATATGTAGGAGCCAATATGAACATCCAGGTTCCACTATTGGTTATTGACCGGAAACAGTTCTAGGTCATGTCTACATAGTTCTCGAACCCGTAGGGTCCGCACGCTTAACATTACGATGACAGTTATATTATGAGTTTATGAGTTTTGATGTACCGAAGGAGTTCGGAGTCCCTGATGAGATCGGGGACATGACGAGGAGTCTCGAAATGGTCGAGACGTAAAGATCGATATATTGGACGACTATATTCGGACTTCGAAAAGGTTCCGAGTGATTCGGGTATTTTTCGGAGTACCGGAGAGTTACGAGAATTCGCCGGGAGAAGTATTGGGCCTTATTGGGCCATATGGGAAAGAGAGAGGGGCTGCCTAGGGCAGGCCGCGCGCCCCCCCAAGGCCTAGTCCGAATTGGACTAGGGGGAGGGGCCGCACCCCCTCCTTCCTTCCCTTCTCTCTTCCCTTTCCTTCTCTCCTACTCCTACTACATGGAAGGTCTCCTAGTTGGACTAGGAAAGGAGGGAATCCTACTCCCGGTGGGAGTGGGACTCCTCCCTGGCGCGCCCTCCCTTGGCCGGCCGCCCCCTCCCCCTTGCTCCTTTATATACGGGGGCAGGGGGGCACCCCATGACACACAAGTTGATCTTCGTGATCGTTCCTTAGCCGTGTGCGGTGCCCCCCTCCACCATATTCCACCTCGGTCATATCTAGCGGTGCTTAGGCGAAGCCCTGCGCCGGTAGAACATCATCACCGTCACCACGCTGTCATGCTGACGGAACTCATCCCCGACACCCTGCTGGATCGGAGTCCGGGGATCGTCATCGAGCTGAACGTGTGCTGAACTCAGAGGTGCCGTACGTTCGGTACTTGGATCGGTCGGATCGTGAAGACGTACGACTACATCAACCGCGTTGTCATAACGCTTCCACTTACGGTCTACGAGGGTACGTGGACAACACTCTCCCCTCTCGTTGCTATGCATCACCATGATCTTGCGTGTGCGTAGGAAATTTTTTGAAATTACTACGTTCCCCAACAGTGGCATCCGAGCCAGGTTTTATGTGTTGATGTTATATGCACGAGTAGAACACAAGTGAGTTGTGGGCGATACAAGTCATACTGCTTACCAGCATGTCATACTTTGGTTCGGCGGTATTGTGAGATGAAGCGGCCCGGACCGACATTACGCGTACGCTTACGCGAGACTGGTTTCACCGCTGCGAGCACTCGTTGCTTAAAGGTGACTGGCGGGTGTCTGTCTCTCTCACTTTAGTTGAACCGAGTGTGGCTACGCCCGGTCCTTGCGAAGGATAAAACAGCACCAACTTGACAAACTATCGTTGTGGTTTTGATGCGTAGGTAAGAACGGTTCTTGCTCAGCCCGTAGCAGCCACGTAAAACTTGCAACAACAAAGTAGAGGACGTCTAACTTGTTTTTGCAGGGCATGTTGTCATATGATATGGTTAAGACGTGATGCTATATTTTATTGTATGAGATGATCATGTTTTGTAACCGAGTTATCGGCAACTGGCAGGAGCCATATGGTTGTCGCTTTATTGTATGAAATGCAAACGCCATGTAATTGCTTTACTTTATCACTAAGCGGTAGCGATAGTCGTAGAAGCAATAGTTGGCGAGACAACAAAGATGCTACGATGGAGATCAAGGTGTCGCGCCGGTGACGATGGTGATCATGATGGTGCTTCGGAGATGGAGATCACAAGCACAAGATGATGATGGCCATATCATATCACTTATATTGATTGCATGTGATGTTTATCCTTTATGCATCTTATCTTGCTTTGATTGACGGTAGCATTTTAAGATGATCTCTCACTAAAAATTATCAAGAAGTGTTATCCCTGAGTATGCACCGTTGCCAAAAGTTGGTAGTGCCCAGACACCACGTGATGATCGGGTGTGATAAGCTCTACGTCCATCTACAACGGGTGCAAGCCAGTTTTGCACACGCAGAATACTCAGGTTAAACTTGACGAGCCTAGCATATGCAGATATGGCCTCGGAACACGGAGACCGAAAGGTCAAGCGTGAATCATATAGTAGATATGATCAACATAGTGATGTTCACCATTGAAAACTACTCCATCTCACGTGATGATCGGTTATGGTTTAGTTGATTTGGATCACGTGTTCACTTAGATGACTAGAGAGATGTCTGTCTAAGTGGGAGTTCTTAAATAATATGATTAATTGAACTTAAATTTATCATGAACTTAGTCCTGCTAGTATTTTTGCAAATTATGTTGTAGATCAATAGCTCGCGTTGTTGCTTTCAAATGTTTATTTTGATATGTTCCTAGAGAAAATTGTGTTGAAAGATGTTAGTAGCAATGATGCGGATTGGATCCGTGATCTGAGGTTTATCCTCATTGCTGCACAGAAGAATTATGTCCTTAATGCACTGCTAGGTGACAGACCTATTGCAGGAGCAGATGCAGACGTTATGAACGTTTGGCTAGCTCAATATGATGACTACTTGATAATTTAGTGCACCATGCTTAACGGCTTAGAATCGGGACTTCAAAGATGTTTTGAACGTCATGGACCATATAAGTTGTTCCAGGAATTGAAGTTAATATTTCAAGAAAATACCCGAGTTGAGAGATATGAAGTCTCCAACAAGTTCTATAGCTAAAAAATGGAGGAGAATTGCTCAACTAGTGAGCATGTGCTTAGATTGTCTGGGTACTTCAATCGCTTGAATCAAGTGGGAGTTAATCTTCCATATAAGATAGTGATTGGCGGAGTTCTCTAGTCACCATCACCAAGTTGCTGGAACTTCGTGATGAACTATAATGCAAGGGGTGACGAAAACGATTCCCGAGCTCTTCGTGATGCTGAAATCGACGAAGGAAGAAATCAAGAAAAGAGCATCAAGTGTTGATGATTGACAAGACCACTAGTTTCAAGAAAAGGGCAAAGGGAAAGAAAGGGAACTTCAAGTAGAATGGCAAGCAAGTTGTCACTCCCGCGAAGAAGCCCAAAGCTGGACCAAAGCCTGAAACTGAGTGCTTACACTGCAAAGTAAATGGTCACTAGAAGCGGAGATGCCCTGAATATTTGGTGGATAAGTAGGATGGCAAAGTGAACAAGGGTATATTTGATATACATGTTATGGATGTGTGCCTTACTAGTGTTTATAGTAGCCCCTGAGTATTTGATACTTGTTCGGTTGCTAAGATTAGTAACTCGAAACAGGAGTTACAGAATAAACAGAGACTAGTTGAAGGGGAAGTGACGATGAGTGTTGGAAGTAGTTCCAAGATTGATATGATCATCATCGCACACTCTTTAAACTTTCGGGATTAGTGTTAAACCTAAATAAATGTTATTTGGCGTTTGCGTTAAGCATGAATATGATTTGATCATGTTTATTGCGATACGGTTATTCATTTAAAGTTAGAGAATAATTGTTATTCTGTTTACATGAATAAGACCTTCGATGGTCATACACCCAATAAAAATAGTTTGTTGGATCTCAATCGTAGTGATACACATATTCATAATATTGATGCCAAAAGATGCAAAGTTAATAATGATAGTGCAACTTATTTGTGGCACTGCCGTTTAGGTCATATCGGTGTAAAGCGCATGAAGAAACTCCATAAAGATGGATTTTCGGAATCACTTGGTTATGAATCATTTGATGCTTGCGAACCGTGCCTTTTGGGCAAGATGACTAAAACTCCGTTCTCCGGAACAATGGAACGAGCTACTGACTTGTTGGAAATAATACATACCGATGTATGTGATCCAATGAGTGTTGATGCTCGTGGCGGGTATCGTTATTTTCTGACCTTCACAGATGATTTGAGCAGATATGGGTATATCTACTTGGTGAAACATAAGTCTGAAATAGTTGAAAGGTTCAAAGAATTTCAGAGTGAAGTGGAAAATCATCGTAACAAGAAAATAAAGTTTCTACGATCTGATCGTGGAGGAGAATATTTGAGTTACGAGTTTGGTCTACATTTGAAACAATGCAGAATATTTTCGCAACTCACGCCACCCGGAACACCACAGCGTAATGGTGTGTCCGAACGTCATAACCGTACTTTATTAGATATGGTGCAATCTATGATGTCTCTTACCGATTTACGACTATCGTTTTGGGGTTATGCATTAGAGACAGCTGCATTCACGTTAAATAGGGCACCATCTAAATCCGTTGAGACGACACCTTATGAACTGTGGTTTGGCAAGAAACCAAAGTTGTCGTTTCTTAAAGTTTGGGTTGCGATTCTTATGTGAAAAAGTTTCAACATGATAAGCTTGAACCCAAATCGGAGAAGTGCGTCTTCATAGGATACTCAAAATGTTGGGTACACCTTCTATCACAGATCCGAAAGGCAAGACATTCGTTGCCAAGAATGGATCCTTTCTAGAGAAGGAGTTTCTCTCGAAAGAAGTGAGTGGGAGGAAAGTAGAGCTTGATAAGGTAATTTGTACCTTCTCCCAAATTGGAAAGTAGTTCATCACAGAAATTAGTTCCAGTGATTCCTACACCAATTAGTGAGGAAGCTAATGATGATGATCGTGAAACTTTAGATCAAGTTACTACAGAACCTCGTAGGTCTTCCAGAGTACGGTCCGCACCAGAGTGGTACGGTAATCCTATTCTGGAGGTCATGTTACTTGACCATGATGAACCTACGAACTATGAGGAAGCGATGATGAGCCCAGATTCCGCGAAATGGCTTGAGGCCATAAAATCTGAGATAGGATCCATATATAAGAACAAAGTGGGGACTTTGGTTGACCTGCTCGATGATCAGCAAGTCAAGTTAAATAAATGGATCTTCAAGAGGAAGACGGACACTGATAGTAGTGTTACTATCTACAAAGCTCGACTTGTTGCAAAAGGTTTTCGACAAGTTCAAGGTGTTGACTACAATGAGATTTTCTCAACTCTAGCGTTGCTTAAAATCTGTCCGAATCATGTTAGCAATTGCCACATTTTATGAAATCTCGCAAATGGATGTCAAAACAACATTCTTTAATGGATTTATTAAAGAAGAGTTGTATATGATGCAACCAGAAGGTTTTGTCAATCCTAAAGGAGCTAACAAAATGTGCAAGCTCCAGCGATCCATCTATGGACTGGTGCAAGCATCTCAGAGTTGGAATACACGCTTTGATAAGTTGATCAAAGCATATAGTTTTATACAGACTTGTGGTGAAGCCTGTATTTACAAGAAAGTGAGTGGGAGCACTACATCATTTCTGATAAGTATATGTGAATGACATATTGTTGATCGGAAATAATGTAGAATTATTCTGCAAAGCATAAAGGAGTATTTGAAAGGAGTTTTTCAAAGAAGGACCTCGGTAAAGCTGCTTACATATTGAGCATCAAGATCTATAGAGATAGATCAAGACGCTTGATAAGTTTTTTCAATGCACTACTAGGAAAAGGCCTACTAATGGCGCACCTAATTTGGCCATTAATGGCGCATTAGTGGTGCGCCATTAGTGCCACGCCATTAGTATATTTTACTAATGGCGCACCACTGGTGCGCCATTAGTATCTGGTATACTAATGGCGGACCTCAGATGCGCCATTAGTATATACAACAGTGCGCCATTAGTATGCCTCCCAGGGGCCATGTATACCCAGGTGCTTTGGCATACTAATGGTGCACAACAACAAGATGCGCCATTAGTAACTTCGGCATACTAATGGCGCACTGTTTAATGATGCGCCATTAGTATCCTTTGGCATACTAATGGCGCACTGTGATGTGATGCGCCATTAGTATGAATATTAGGGTTTTTTCTGTTTTTTGCACAGGTTACAAAATGTATAATTGGACAAAATATAGACAGCACACATCAACAACAGATTCATCGAATACAATAGAAGATTAGTCTCTGAATACAATTCATCATATTAGTCTCCGAATACAATTCATCATATTAGTCTCCGAATTGAAAAGACCGAACAAAGATAGAACATTATACTACAAGTCTCGAGACCGCGAGTAGCGAGTTTGTCTTCACATTACAAGTCGATATCGATCATCTAAACTACCATCACATAGAAGAGAGTTGCGGTCATCACGATGAGCATCATCACGATGAAACTCGTCTTCATCCGGTTCCTCCAACGCTCCCTCCCCTCTCCCGCTAGATAGCGGGCGTGTCTAGATTCGGCCTCGGCCCTAGTGGTGTACCCTTTGTAACTGTTACCACTGAATCGGTGAACCTGTCTCCGACACTCCTCCCAGTCGTCGTAGACTCCGGGAACCTTACCCTTGTACACGACATACGACGGCATCTCTATGCACTAGCCAAATGAAACGTTAGTACCAATTCACAGACAATACATAAGCAATATATAAGTATGCAACAGAACGATCGGAAGAGAAAAGCAAGACATTAATAGCATCGATTACATCTAAGTTGAACGACTCTCGAAACCAAAGAGACATACTACAAGTTCATTAAAGTTTAATTACAACATGAGCCAATCGATGTTTCAGAACTAGACACAGCATCACTGCTTTCGACTCGACTCAAGGGACCGGAGCGTGGATGAAGCCGCCGTCTACCGTGGGAGTCATGAAATAACGGGCGTTGTCAGCCTGCATTTGTAGCATTGTGTCGATGTCACTGTTGGACAGTTGATTTCTGAGGTAGAACTGCCCCGAGGTACGAAGGACATCTTGATGGATGATTTCCGCAAACTCCGAATGGATGCGAAAGAATTCTTGTCTGATGTCCGCGTCCTGGATTGCCGACATGCTCGCGGCCCAATCTTTGAGTTTACTCGGTAGCAGAAGTTGATGATGGTCCCGTACGATCGCCTGCATGTGATGGATGGCGTAGTAGGCACCCTTCTGACCGCCAGGCGGCTGCTTGACGCAGCAGAACATCGTATTGTGGGAGAACACGTGCTTGCCGTACTTACGAATAGGCCTGGTGAAGGTGCCTCCAGATTTGGCGTAGCCGGGGAGAACATCATCAAGAACCTTCTTGACATTTGTGTAGTCTACGTTCGACTGACGGTCCGGGTCGAAATACGTGGCCATGGAATATTTGGGGCTTAGGAGGATGAGCGTGCAATATGTGTCACTGCAGAAAACACGGAATGTTAAAAGAAAAACGATCGAAATCTAAGAATTCATATGTTACGGGCCGGTTGAGGGGAGGACTTACTCGGGAAAGTAAGGCACGAGGAAGTTATCCTTATCTTGGTTTGCCAGAATGACGCCTTCGAGGTAAGAACTCACGACTTGCCGGTCCCCAGCGCTGCCCAAGACCTTGGCACGCATGTAGAAGGGGTCGACTATCACGATGTCCGGGGTCTTGTCGCGAATGATCCGCATCTCCATACTCAGCGAAAATAGCCGAACGAAGGTGTAGTGCAGCGAATGAAGGTTCAACATAGCATGGATGTCGTCAAACCGCAGGACGATCGTACGCCCGATGGAGTTATCCACAAAGTCCTTGCCCTCTGGCACCTTGGCCGCGAAAACCGGGTATGCCACATCCTTCTCTCTGAGACGCCGCTTCTCCAAAGAAAGAACACTGTCATGCAGACTCCGCATAGCACCGGTTGCAGCATTGAGCATATTTGTCGGTAGCATCGCCCTACCTGCCACATGCACCCTCCTCGAGATATCCTCAGGTGAAGGTGGCCCGTCCTTAGCACGGATCGTACTCGGTGCCGGCTGGCCCGCACCCTTGTTAGTCTTTCTTTTGCGTGCCTTCTTCTTCACCTGTAATGGGACCGAGTTCTTCTCATAGACCGCCTTCTTGAGTGTGTTGGGGCTGATAATATTTCGCACCTCGCCTATCTGAGGCTCGGTGAAGTCGGCAGCTGGAGGCGTCTCCTGAGAGCTGAACGGCAGACGACGCCTGTTGCAACTTGGCTTCTCTGTGGTACCAGCTAGATCGCACACGTCTTTTGTTGGGTTGGGTTCTTGAGAAGGAGGCCCCATGAAGTCGCCACCGTACCCATGATCGGCAAAGTACTGATCGACGTTGCCAAATGTATCGTCGTCGTCGTCGTTCTGATCCTGTGCCATATGCATGTTTGGATCCAGTGGCATAGGGATGTCCGGCACCGTTGCGGCAGTCTTGCCATGGGGCCGACTTGGCGCCGGCACGACTGGCGGTGTTGTCTTTGGGGTGGTGTCCCCCGCCCCCAAACGAATCTGGCTCTTCGGCCAAAGCAGGGGCCAGGTCAGGCAGGCGCTGAGGGTCATCACGTCATCATTGTCGGCCCCGACGGGTTGAATCGGAGGTAACAACTCGTCGCAGCCTGGCAGCACCCGAACCAGTTGAACCCTAAACAAGTTGGGTGGCATCTGGGTACCGTGGAACAAGGGGTTGCCCGGTTGAACGATTTTGCCCTTGGCGACATCGACCAACTCGTTGTTCACGAAGTGCAGGAGAGTGCACGAAACATCGGCGGCACCCTGCGAAAACATGTAGGGCGTCAGGGATGCCCAGTCAAAGGCAAGGAGATGAAGTCCTCGGCCGAGAGAGGCTTAATTAGTTACCGTGATGATGGTGTCGAGCTCGGCTAATGTCGAGGCACCGCCAACGGCGTGCGTGCAGTTGATGGAGGGGCCGCTTGCTGCAGAGGTGGCGGCCGGCGTACACCCGGGTGCATTAAGCTCCCGTGCCGGCGTCGGAGACACCAATGCCGCCTCCGCTGGAGACACCAATGGCCCCGCCATCGCGTTCAGCGAGTTGCTGGCTGTGAAGCTAGGAATCGGGGGCGGCCCCTGTTGGCCGCCCGCAATCCATGCACTCAACCCCTCGATCAAGGTAGGCACAATGGTGGTGATCGTCGCTCCGAGTTGTTGTTGCACTTGCTCTTGGACAATCTCCGGAATCCGCGCCACCTGTGCCTTGAGTTCTTGAACCTCGCGCGCCTGGCTTTCCGAGCTGGTCTTTTTCTCCTTTCGCCCACCAGTGTTATAGTATGACGACCATTTTGTCGACAAGCCTTTGCCGGCCACACGACCAGCTGACGTTGGCTTACTGAGCGTATCCTTGTTCTTCATTACATTCAACGCCCTATTTAGAGTGGTGTCCCAAGGGTTGCTCTTAGTCGACCCCGCGCTACTGCTTTCAGTCGCCTGCGGAAGGAATGTGAACCATTTAGATATTTGGCTTCATTAATTAGAATGCAACCATATGGAGCTAATTACGCGGGGGTGTATTCCTTACCAGAACAAGCTCAAGCGCCCTGGTCTTCGGATCCGTGGTAAGCTCCTTTGTTTTCGGGTCCTTCTTGTACTGGGCCCTGACAAAGTTCCTGGTCTGCTTGTCACCGTATTTATCGAAGAGGGGCGGTAGGCCTTGCTCGGCACGGTCCGCCTCCTCCTTGTCCCATATAGGCTCCGCCACTCTGTAACCGCCGGGACCGAGTGTGTGTTCCCCTAAGTTCAGCTCCCGCATTTCTTTCCCCCACTGACTTGATTGGGAGTTTGCGGTGCTCGAGCAATTGATCTTGAAGTCGTTGTAGTCATCTTCGGTGATCGAAGGATTTTTCTCCTTGATCTTCTCATAACTCTCACCTTTCTCGATCATTCTCTTCACATTGCTTTTCCAAGTAGACAGGGCCTTGCTCATCTTCGTGAGGGCAACATTGTTCACTTTATTCCCTTTGAGGCTTGTGTTTTCAAATTCAGCGGGGAACTTGTATCGTTCGTGCAGCTTCATGAAGAGGAGGTTGCGCAAATTCCCTCGGTCAGGATGCCTCAGGTTCTAGGTGTTGATCGAGACGGTGCTCCGGAGAATGCACCCGAGCTGAAGCGAGTACCCTTGACTATTCGTTCGGGCGCCGTTGGATTCCCATCGGAGTCCACTTCAGTAACTTCCTCCTTGAGGGTGCGGAGCACGGTCGGGCGCCGGTCCTTCCGTTGCCTCTTCGGTTGGCTGCCATCTGTGCGTGCGCCGCCATCATCAGTGGTGGCATCCTCGGCGGCACCATCAGTGTTGGCATCAGTGGGGTCATCCTCGGCGGTACCATCAGTGGTCTCAGGATCGGTGGGGAAGGCGGCGTCCTCATACAAGTGAGGTTGTTCCTCCATCTCCTGGGACAGCTCCCAGAATGCCTTGCCGCCCGAACCCCCGGCCTCATCGTTGTTGGCCATGTTTCTCTCTAAATAGGAACAAAGTTTGGTCAAAAAGTTGGTTATTGTCAAGGAACAAGATCATGGTCTCATCATTTAGGGTTTGTCGACACCGAGGCATCCTAAAAGCTAAGCTTTTATCATTGAGGGTTTTTCGACGCCGAGGCACCCTAAAAGCCTAGGCTTTCATCATTAGTCACAAGTAACCCGTCCCATGCATTAGTCACAAGTACCCCATATGTCCTATTTTTAGCAAAGTCATGCTAAAATTCACGGAAAATTTCAGCATGACCTTTGCTATAAATAGGACATATGGAGTACCCGAATTTGCCGAAACGGAAGTTAATCGACATTCCAGCAAACTCAAGGGCCTCTCGAGGTACCTGCAAAATCATCACGACACGATGGTCGGAGACAAAACCCAGCAAACTAGCAAAGTTACTGACGTGTTTACAGAAATTGTTTTCTGTAAAAGATGATCATCATCTTTACAAGTCTTTCTCAATGTGATCACAAGTAATTCAGAGGCATCACAAGTAATTCAGAGCATCACAAGGCATTAGTAGTTCAGTACATGAACAAGTTTTACAAAGCACATCAATATGTACTGTATTTCATTGTGGAGTGATATACAATATGTTACAGCAAAGAAACAGCTTAATCCTACAGTGATGCCCTGCCCATTTGTCCCTCCCCAACTAGATACTAGAGTAGCACTATTGATGCCCTGTTCTTGCTGAACTTTATGACATTATATACAACAACTTATCCTAAATGTGGCTAGAACTGCAGATTTACAAATTAAAGGACACAAACTCCTAGTGTAGTCTGAACTGAAACTCCAACAAGTAGCATAGTTGTGTTTCCTAGTCATCACACTTGAATGAAATTCCCAGCAGGGTATAGCAAATATGTATAGAATCATATTGTTAAGGATTGCATCATAAATTGTGAGAAAATGTAGGCTATTTTCACATAGATAACACAAAAGAGATGGCACTTAGTTATGTAGGCCAGAGGAGTGCATCAAAAGGATAATGAGGAACTACAAATGATCTTTTCTTTTTACATTACATATGTAGCTAAATAACAAAAAAAGGCACAATGTATAGTAGCCTCAACCAGAGCAAGTGGCTAGAAAACAGTACAACAAGTCCATTGGCATCAGATTCTAGTGCAAGAAAATAACTGAATAGAGATAATCATGGCATTTGATTAAAAAAAGCGCCCATTAGCAACAAGCCAACACTCCTAGTGTAGGCTGAAGTGAAACTCCAACAAACTAGCAGGGAACAGTTGTCTTTCCTAGTTATAACACTAGAGTAAAACTCCTATCATTTGCCTTATCCAATTTGTACAGGCTGAAGCTCCGCAGGGTAGATAAACTGAACTGCATCATATGCAGATTGTAAAAGGCATGGAATTTACTAGTTATCTAGGCCAGGAAATCCAATCATGTAAATGATTAAAAAGAAGAGTTGTGACCCAAAAGATTTATTTTTACAACAGACCAAATTAAAAAGCACAAGTTATACAGTAGCCTCAAGCAGAGCAAGTGTATAGCAAGTTGATAAAAGAATGCTCAGTCAAGGCATTTGATATCACAAGAAAAGAATGCTCAGGCATGTAAGGTGCAATGTTGTGTACACTTTGTAATTCTATAATAATTTGTAGTGCATTGTGGCTAGAAGCCAGAGTACACTTGATGTTACAAACTATGCAACAAGCCTAAAACTCCAACAACAAGAAGCAGAGTTGAGTTCCTAGCCATCAGACAAGACTGAAACTCTCAACATTTGCCTCTCAAATTTGTATATAGACTAAAAATTCCCAGCAGGGTAGATAGACATATGCTACCTTTTAGAATTGCATGATAAGTTGCAAGAAGTTGAAGCTTAATTAGCTTCACATGGATAACATAAAAGAGATGGGCATTTAGTTATCTACTAGACCAGACAATCCAATATGCAAGAAAATGATGATAAGAAACCAAGAGTTGTGATGCCAATGATTTTCTTCTTCGCATTACCTATTTAGCTAAATAAACAAAAAGAAAAGCACAAGGTATACAGTAGCATCAGTGAGACCAATTGGCTAGAAAAACACACATCAATTTCATAGGTGTCAGATTCTTGTGTAAGCAAATAACTGGATAGAGATGAACATGGCATTTGATCTAAAAAGTAGCCCATTAGCAACAAGCAACACTACCTAGTGTAGGGCTGTAGGCTCAACTGAAACTCCAACTAGCAGGGCAGAGATGTGTTTCCTAGTTATCACACTTGAATGAAACTGCCAGGAGGGTATAAGAGAAATGCACATGTTTCTATCATCTGCCTAGCAAATATGTACAAGCTCAAACTCCCAGCTGGGTAGATAAACATACTGTTAAGGGTTGCATCATAGATTGTGGGAAATTGTAGGCTATTTTCACATAGAGAACGCACAAAAAAGATGACATTTAGTTATGTAGGCCAGACAATCCAGTATGTAGGCAAGGAGTGCCTCAAAAGGATAATAAGGAACTATGATTTGTGACGCAAATGATCTTTTGTTTTGATATTACCTACATAGCAAAATAACCAACAAAAAACAGAGGTTAACGTACAATAGCAGCAACCACGAGATGTGCGGACGAGGGGGGCGTAGGTTAAACTGACCTCGGGGCGTTGAATCAGCAGGATCTTGCGTCTCCGGGGCGTCCGTCGCCCGCGCAGAGCTTCATCGCTTCCTTCTTCTCCTTCCCCGTCGCTGCTTCCTTCTCCTCCTTCTCCGGTGATGGTGATGGTGATGGCGATGTGGCCTCCTCACACGCAGGTAGTAGCAGCTTGTTCAATGGTGATGGTGATGGCTTTTTGTACAAACAAGCAAACAAAAAACGCAAATCAGATAACAAATCCATAAGAGGAAAAGATGAGGGGAGGGGAGGGGATGGGATTTGGGAGGAAGATGGCTTACGTACGTACGTACCTACCTTTGGCCGGGGTGTAGGTGCTGCAGGCCGTCGCCGGCGTCGAGGTGCTCCCCGCCGAGCGCCGAGAGCAGCCGGCGCGCGTCCTTGGAGGTTGAGGTCGTCGTTGCCGGCTAGCTAGGGTTTCATGGCTGCTGCCGACCTCGAGGATGGTCGCTCGCGGATCAGATCGACGAAGGCGCGCCGGTGCCGGTGCCGCTGCGGGCGGCGTCGAGGCGGCGGGCCAACGACGTCGGGAGAGGAGAGGGGAAGGGGATCGAGGGCGAGGGCGAGGGAGAGAGAGGGGATAGGTTTGGGCCGGCCAGGGAGGAAATATGGATGGGGGCGGCACAATACTAATGGCGCACCACCCCTCGGTGCGCCATAAGTACATCCATACTAATGGCGCACCTCGCCCTGGTGCGCCATTATTTTTTTTTTTATTTCTGCTCGAGCCAACAGGTTATCTTCCACCTGACCTGATCCACATCAAGTTCCCTCTACTAGCTCGACTGGTTAGCAACCAGTTCTCACACCAGGAGGTCCTGGGTTCGATTCCAGGAGCGGGGGAGGGTGCGGGGGGTCGGCGGCGCCGGTTGAGTAGGGG
>NC_057801.1:830702325-830726168 GCF_018294505.1 Triticum aestivum | reverse complement strand
CGAGGGGGACCGGATCTGGCGAGGTGGGATAGCGATTGAGATGGAGGGGGATCGAGATCGAGTGTCCATGAAATTTAAAAATATTCATGATAGTTCAAAAAGTGCCCATGAAATACAATCGAGAAATGAAGGCTACGATTTAAATACAATCGATCTTAGCTAGCTATCTGTTCACAATCTTCTTGCCCTTCTTTTTCGCAAATGGAGTTCTTCTGTGGAACGGACGTCCTTTAGGTAGGGTGGTCCTGCTTCTTCTTGTGGTGTATGCTGCTACTTCATCATCGTCGTCATGTTCGATCCTCAGGTCGCCGTACTTGTCGAAGTCTTGCTCATTGGCTACTCCATCCATTCCGATGATCGTCCTTTTGCCTCTCCTCACGACAACACGACTGGGCTTTGACGGGTCGGTAATGAAGAAGCATTGGTCAACTTGGGAAGCCAGTACCCATGGCTCATTTTTCACGGTGACGTTTGCACCCGCGGTCTTGGATTTGGCTTTGGGTATAACCATGGTGGTGAAATACCGGTCTTCTTTTAGGACGCTCTTCGCCCATCTGACACGGAACATCGGGACCTTCTCTCCAGCGTAGCTCAGCTCCCAGATCTCCTTGATCCTTCCGTAGTATCTGTCCTTGTCATTACCGGTGTAGGATTCCATCATTACCCCGGAGTTCTGATAACCATCGCTCTTCATGTCCTTGGCCTCGGTGTAGAATGTGTAGCCGTTGATATCGTACGCCTCATAGGTCATCAGGTTGTGCTCGGCGCCCTGTGACAAGGCGAATATGAGTTGTTCTTCCGCGGAAGAATCCTCATGTAAAGGGTACGACAGAAGCTTCTGCTTGAACCAACGCGTGAAACATGAGTTGTGCTCTTTGATTATATCTCCGTCCGTCCTCTGTTGGCCTCGGTCATTGTACGTCTTCTTAATAAAGGTTTTGTGCTCTACCACCCAAGGATCGACCACGTCTATGTGTTGTAGTGCGACTAGGTTTGCTCTTCCAAAGTCGGCGAGTCGACCCTCTAAGTCGACATGCATTTCGCGGCGATCCTCACGGTGACCCCATCCAGTGAGCCTGCCGAGGTGCCGGTTGACGGGCAGACCAACGGGGTTCTCGATGCCTAGATAATTCATGCAGTAGGAGATGCACTCTTCGGTCAGAAAGCCCCTGGCTATACTTCCCTCTGGACGTGACATGTTGCAAACGTATCCTTTGATGACACCATTCATCCTTTCGAACGGCATCATGCTGTGCAGGAACGTCGGCCCGAGTTGGATGATATCCTCCACTATATGGACCAGCAGATGCACCATAACATCGAAGAATGCGGGCGGGAAGTACATCTCAAGCTCGCATAGTATCACCATGATCTCTTCCTGTAGCCTTCTGAGTTGCCTCACGCCAATCGACTTCCGAGAGATGACGTCGAAAAAGTTGCATAGGCCAAATAGCATTTCACGGACGTGCGCGTCCATGATCCCAGGGATTGCAACTGGAAGTATCTGCGTCATCAGCACGTGACAGTCGTGAGACTTCATCCCACTGAACTTCTGCTTCGCTGGGTCTAGGTATCTGCTTATCTTCCCCGCGTAACCGTAAGGAAGTTTTACTCCTAGGAGGCAGGTGAAAAACTGCTCGATCTCCTCCTGACTTAGAGTGAAGTACGCGGGAGGGTAGTCATTTCCGGTCTTCTTGGCCTTTTTGCCTTTGCGACGACTTACTGTGTCCTGCTTCGCCTCATCATCATCATCATCATCATCATCATTAGCGTGAAGCTCCTGCCTGATGCCCATTGATTTCAAGTCTGCCCTTGCTTTCGGCCCATCTTTGGTCCTCTTTGGCATGTTGAGCAGGGTACCAAGCAGACTCTCGCACACGTTCTTTGTGATATGCATGACATCAAGGCTGTGAGGCACACAGTGGATCTTCCAGTACGGCAAGTCCCAGAAAACAGACCTCGTTTTCCATACCTTCAGCAGCGGCTCTGGCGCCTTTCGCTTCTTTCCCGGCTCTGGCGACTTTTGCTTCTTTCCCGGCAGTGGGCAATCTTTCCAATTTTTCAACAGCTTGTCTATTTCCTCGCCGCTCCTCGTACACGGGCGTTTTCGGGGTTCGGTTTCACCATCGAACAGATCCTTGCGTTTCCTCCACGGGTCATCGTCGCGAAGCCACCTTCGATGTCCCATGAACACGGTTTTCGAAGACCCGGGATCTCTATCTAGCTGGCGATACGTTGTGTCATCCATGCACCTTACGCATCCAGAAAATCCGTGGACTACCTGCCCCGCGAGATATCCGTAACCGAGATAGTCGTGCACCGTCGTGAGCAGTGCGGCTCTCATAGGGAAATATTCTTTCTCTGCGGCGTCCCACGTATTGGCTGGCGTTTTCCACAGCGTGTCAAGCTCCTCTTTCAGCAGCCCCAGATACAGATTGATGTCGTTCCCTGGTTGTTTCGGCCCTTCAATTAGCATACTCATGTGAATGTACTTCCTCTTCATGCACAACCAGGGGGAAGGTTGTACATCCACACAAACACAGGCCAGGTGCTATGTGTGCTTCTCTGGCTGCCAAACGGATTGACTCCATCGGTGCTCGCGCCCAGCACGATGTTCCTTGGATCGTTCCCAAATTCTGGATCTTCGAAGTTCAACGCTTGCCACTGGCTCGCATCCTTAGGGTGACTCAGCATCTTGTCTTTTTTATCTATCTCCAGATCATTTGCGTCATCTTCTCGCTTCTTCTCCTCCCTATCCGCGTGCCAATGCAGGAGCTTTGTCACCTTAGGGTCCGCGAAATACCGCTGCAGACGAGGAGTGATCGGAAAGTACCACACCACTTTTCGAGGAGCTTTCTTCCTCTTCTTGTATCGAGTGACGCCGCACACCGGACATATGGTAGACTCCGCGTGCTCGTCCCGATAAATGATGCAATTGTTCATGCACACAGGGTATTTCACATGTGGTAAATCCAGAGGACACACGATTTTCTTCGCCTCCTCCAAACTGGTCGGGCACTTGTTCCCCTTGGGAAGACGTTCGTGCCAGAATGACATGTTCTCGTCGAAGCATGCGTTGGTCATTTTGTGTTTTACCTTCATCTCTAGAGCCATGAGCGTTACTTTCAGGCGGGTATCCTCGGGCCTGCATCCTTCATACAATGGAGTAACCGCGTCTAACTCAAGTTGATCCATCTTGGCTTTCTCTCGGGCGGCAGCTCTTGCGTTATCCGTCTGCTTGAGAAGCAGCTCTTGAATATGAGGGTCCTGCACCCAGCCCATCGATGGTCCAACGTCGTCTGCTCCGTCGGCATCATCATCTTCATGATCATGCCCGTCGTCTGCTCCGGCATCTTCCTCATCATCATGTCCTGCATCTTCTACATGATGACTGTGTACAGCATCACCGTCGTGATCATCTCCTGGGGATTCTTCGTCTTCTCGCCCGCCCGAGCCGCGGTGGTTGTCTTGCTGCCCTTCCTCATTTCTTGCCCGGCCCCCATGGACGACTTCGTAGTCATCTTCATCACCTTGCCACCGATAGCCATCCATGAAACCACGCAAGAGCAGGTGGTCCCGCACCTGCCCGGAATCCGGGTCCGCAATAAGGCTCTTCAACTTGCATCTTCGACACGGACATCTTATCTCCGTCTCGTTCTTTTGAAGCATCTCGGCCTTCGCGGACCTCAAAAACCTATTCACGATGCCTTCGGTCATCGTGCGGACCATGGTCGCCGGCGGGGTAGAGCAAAACGATATTTTAGAACCAAGAAAAAATTTGGCATGACTTTCCCTAAAAATAGGACCAAAAAGAATGCTTAATGCCAAAATTCTCGCCGAAACGGAAATGAATCAACATTCCGGCAAAATATTGGCAACTATCGCATTTCAAATACCGGTACACCTCCAAACACAAACACATATGCAACACCACAAACATATGCAACACCACAAACATATGCAACACCACGAACATACATAGATCTAGCTAGGCCATAAAAAGTGCATGTGCACATTGTTGTAGGGAGAACAACATAAATATAGCTTCCCCCCTTACTTACCTATCAAAACAAGGTAATTTAACCACTTAATTTGAATGAATCTATGGTGGAAATGAGGTGAAAAAGAGGAGGCACCCGAGACAAGGAGGAGGTGGAGAGAATGAAGTGGGGAGAAAGTGAGTGTGGGTAGGAGAGGCTGTCCAAAATATCTTGTTGCTGCCCACTTACTAATGGCGCGCCAACTCTAAATGCGCCATTAGTAATCCAGGTTACTAATGGCGCACCTTCTGGTAGTGCGCCATTAGTAGTTTTGCAAAAAAAACATACTAATGGCGCACTGTTCCACAGTGCGCCATTACTAGTTTAAACTAGTAATGGCGCACGGTGGAACAGTGCGCCATTAGTAGTTTTGCAAAAAAAGGAATAAAAAGTATAATAAAAAAACAACATTAATGGCGCACTCTCCGACAGGTGCGCCATTACTAGTTACAACTAGTAATGGCGCACTGAGTCTGGATGCGCCATTAGTATGTTTGGACAGGTGCACTAGTTCAAAAAAAATTTGATACTAATGGCGCACCTTGGGCCAGGTGCGCCATTAGTAGTTTCAACTCTAATGGCATATCAGAAGGTGGTGCGCCACTAGTATATACTAATGGCGCACCGCTTGTCTGGTGCGCCATTAGTGTCAATCCCATCTATAGCCCTTTTTCTAGTAGTGATGAGTACATACCTTGACAAGATTTTGAAGTAGTTCAAGATGGAACAGTCAAAGAAAGAGTTTCTTGCCTGTGTTACAAGGTGTGAAATTGAGTAAGACTCAAAGCCCGACCACGACAGAAAATAGAAAGAGAACTAAAAGTCATTCCCTATGCCTCAGCCATAGGTTCTATAAAGTATGCCATGCTGTGTACCAGATCTATTGTATACCCTACACTGCAAGGGAGTACAATAGTGATCTAGGAGTAGATCACTGGACAGCGGTCAAAATTATCCTTAGTGGAATAAGGATATGTTTCTCGATTATGGACGTGACAAAAGGTTCGACGTAAAGGGTTACGTCGATACAAGTTTTGGCACTGATCTAGATGACTCTAAGTCTCGGTCTAGATACATATTGAAAGTGGGAGCAATTAGTTAGAGTAGCTCCGTGCAGAGCATTGTAGACATAGAATATTTGCAAAATACTTACGGATCTGAATGTGACAGACCCGTTGACTAAAATTATCTCACGAGAAAAACATGATCACACCTTAGCACTCTTTGGGTGTTAATCACATAGCGATGTGAACTAGATTATTGACTCTAGTAAACCCTTTGGGTGTTGGTCACATGACGATGTGAACTATGGGTGTTAATCATATACAAATATGAATATTGGTGTTAAATCACATGGCGATGTGGACTAGATTATTGACTCTAGTGCAAGTGGGAGACTGAAGGAAATATGCCCTAGAGGCAATAATAAAGTTATTATTATTTCATGATAAATATTTATTATTCATGCTAGAATTGTATTAACCGGAAACGTAATACATGTGTGAATACATAGACAAACAGAGTGTCACTAGTATGCCTCTACTTGACTAGCTCGTTAGTTAAAGATGGTTATGTTTCCTAACCATAGACATGAGTTGTCATTTGATTAACGGGATCACATCATTAGGAGAATGATGTGATTGACTTGACCCATTCCATTAGCTTAGCACTTGATCGTATAGTATGTTGCTATTGCTTTCTTCATAACTTATACATGTTCATATGACTATGAGATTATGCAACTCCCGTTTACCGGAGGAACACTTTGTGTGCTACCAAACGTCACAACGTAACTGGGTGATTATAAAGGTGCTCTACAGGTGTCTCCGAAGGTACATGTTGGGTTGGCGTATTTCAAGATTAGTTTTTGTCACTCCGATTGTCGGAGAGGTATCTCTGGGCCCTCTCGGTAATGCACATCACTATAAGCCTTGCAAGCAATGTGGCCAATGAGTTGGTTACGGAATGATGTATTACGGAACGAGTAAAGAGACTTGCCGGTAACGAGATTGAACTAGGTATTGGATACCGACGATCGAATCTCGGGCAAGTAACATACCGATGACAAAGGGAACAACATATGTTGTTATGCGGTTTGACCGATAAAGATCTTCGTAGAATATATAGGAGCCAATATGAACATCCAGGTTCCACTATTGGTTATTGACCAGAAACAGTTCTAGGTCATGTCTACATAGTTCTCGAACCCGTAGGGTCCGCACGCTTAACGTTACGATGACAGTTATATTATGAGTTTATGAGTTGTGATGTACCGAAGGAGTTCGGAGTCCCTGATGAGATCGGGGACATGACGAGGAGTCTCGAAATGGTCGAGACGTAAAGATCGATATATTGGACAACTATATTCGGACTTCGGAAAGGTTCCGAGTGATTCGGGTATTTTTCGGAGTACCGGAGAGTTACGGGAATTCGCCGGGAGAAGTATTGGGCCTTATTGGGCCATACGGGAAAGAGAGAGGGGCTGCCTAGGGCAGGCCGCGCCCCCCCCCCCCCCAAGGCCTAGTCCGAATTGGACTAGGGGGAGGGGCCGCACCCCCTCCTTCCTTCCCTTCTCTCTTCCCTTTCCTTCTCTCCTACTCCTACTACATGGAAGGTCTCCTAGTTGGACTAGGAAAGGAGGGAATCCTACTCCCGGAGGGAGTGGGACTCCTCCCTGGTGCGCCCTCCCTTGGCCGGCCGCCCCCTCCCCCTTGCTCCTTTATATAGGGGGGTAGGGGGGCACCCCATGACACACAAGTTGATCTTCGTGATCGTTCCTTAGCCGTGTGCGGTGCCCCCCTCCACCATATTCCACCTCGGTCATATCGTAGCGGTGCTTAGGCGAAGCCCTGCGTCGGTAGAACATCATCACCGTCACCACGCCGTCGTGCTGACGGAACTCATCCCCGACACCCTGCTGGATCGGAGTCCGGGGATCGTCATCGAGCTGAACGTGTGCTGAACTCGGAGGTGCCGTACGTTCGGTACTTGAATCGGTCGGATCGTGAAGACGTACGACTACATCAACCGCGTTGTCATAACGCTTCCGCTTACGGTCTACGAGGGTACATGGACAACACTCTCCCCTCTCGTTGCTATGCATCACCATCATCTTGCGTGTGCGTAGGAAATTTTTTGAAATTACTACGTTCCCCAACAGGATGCGCCCAGCATCCACCAAGACCCACTTGCTCCTGAAGCCCTCAATCCGCTTCCCAGGGTTTGAAATGGCGATGGCTCCGCCGTATGCAACGAAGCTCGCGCACGCGGAGGCGGAACCACGGGAGGTTCGGAGGAAGAAGTAGTGGCGCAGCAAGGCCACCGAGGGTTTCACCCCAACATGGGCCTCACAATAGTAGGCGAAGATTGCCAGAAGAAGGATGGAGTTGGGATGGAGGTGCAGAGCTTGGATGTTGTAGTGACGGAGGACGGAGAAGAAGAACTCAGAGAAGGGAGGCACCAGACCAGCAATGATGGCGCTCACAAAGAACGGGTAGAAGGTGCTCCCCCGACCCTCAGGGGCGGAGGAGCCGGCCTTGAACACCGTCGTTCCATTGACGCCCTACGCTTCCGCCAACCGGCGCACCAGGGCGAGGCTCGCCGCTGACGCATTTGGCGGGTCCAAGGCAGGAGAGTACCAGGCTCCGGCCGGGGCTTGGCGAGGAGCCATGACTGGCTAGGGCACGAAGGCGGAGTGGATCTGAAGGTCTTGGAAGTAGAGAGGAGAGGCGCGGGAAAGGGGATCTGAGCAGCAACTGGCGAAAGTAAAGGAGGCAAGGAAGATGCCGCTCTGTTATCAACCCACGCGGTTGCAGAGGCGCACGCGTCCAATCAACCGCCACGTGGCGCCCAAGGCCGCAGGCTGTTAGGGCCCGCAACGCTTCGCACTTGCCCTTTCGCCTCTCTGCACGGCCAAGTTCGGGCGCGCCGTGGGCCCGGGGGCTACTGTCGGCGTTCTGGGAACGGGGGTCCCCAGACTTGCCTGCCTGCGGCCTGCGGCGTGGCTCGGACGAGGCCCAGGACAGCCCATCTTCATCTACGCAAGCTCAAGACCCTCGCGAGGGGCCAAGCCTCGCGGGGCGGACGACCAGGAGCTTCCTCAGGCACGGCCTCGTCAGGTTGGCTCATGAGGAGGCGGAGAGTTCAAGGCAGGGTACCTCGCAAGGTGCCCATGATGCAAGCCATGACGACCAAGGGCGCCAGTCGGGTGCCAGCCCGCGCAGCGTCCTCCTTTCCTCTTTGGTGCAAAGGGAGCAAGCGCAAGTGAGGTCATCAAGCAAAGGCATCCGTTTCGGTGCAACAAGACCAAGACCAGCCCCAACGGCTGGAAGGGAGTCATCGTGGAGCCCAAGCAGGCGTCATCACCAGAGCCTTTGGCAGGCGAGGACCAACTTTAGTCAGGATAAGTGTACCCGCTGTTCCCCTTCAAAATGGCCAATTGTTGGCGCCCTTCCCGCTCAATATTTGGGAAGAGGCCCAGGGCCTTTGCCTATAAATAGGAGTAGCCACACTCAGAGTAGTGAGAGAGACGATCGGCATCCAGAGAAAGACAGAGACCCGATCCTCAAGCTAGAGCGACGGGACACCACCTAGCAGTTCATCACACCCACCAAGAACAGACCCTCGCGAGGCTGTTCTTCCATGTACTGTTCCTCAACAGCCCCAGAGGCAATCCACCACGCCACAAACTAGAGTAGGGTATTACACCACAACGGTGGCCCGAACTAGTATAAATCTCGTGTCTCTTGTGCTGTTCTGTTTAGTAGTTTAGGTCCCTGCGGTTCGGCGAGGTACGAGATGGTGGAGGGTTGGATCTCCGCGCACCCCCTAGTGTTCGAACCTCAAGGGTCTGCCGGAACCCGAAATCCGACAGCCGGGGTGCGGCTTGAGTGGAGGGCCGAGAGGCCTCTTTGTCGCGGCCACGAGGTGGCCAGTCGGCCGCATCATGCGCTGGTGATGTAGGTTTGGGTGCTTCCTCCTCTAATCGGGGTAGCAGCCTGCGTTTTGGGTAGCTCTTGGAGGGGCGTTCGAGTTCATACTCTTCGTCTGCAAGGACTTCAGTCCATCTGTCAGCTAGCAAGTCTTGGTCAGCTCTAAGCTGTTGCTGCTTTTTCTTGAGGCTGCTTGTCGTGGTCATAAGCCCGTGTTTGAAACGCTCTTGTTCGACGGGATCCTCACGCACGAAAAATTCGTCGTCGTCGAGGCTTGCCTCGTCTTTGGAGGGAGGCATGTAATTATTGTCCTCTACCTCTCTGTCGGCTGCTCTCTCATGAGGGCTGGCTTCTCCATCCTCCTGCGCTGAATCCTGCTGGAGGAGGTTGTCTTCGGCACTGTCCGGGGTGTTATTATCTCCCGTGCCGGAATCACAGTTTTTGCTGTGGTGAGATTTAGAGCGGCGCCGCTGACGCCGACGCTTAGGCTGTTTCTTGGAGGGGTCATCCTCCGCTGTTCCATCGCCATTCCCATCTTTTGGGATGTCCACCATGTATATGTCGTATGAGGAGGTGGCCTTCCAGTGCCCTGTGGGCGCTGGTTCTTGATTGTCTCCTGCATCGTCGTCCATACCATCGATGTCTTCGGAGTCGAAGTCGAGCATGTCGGTTAAATCATCGACAGTGGCTACGAAGTGGGTGGTGGGTGGGCTTTGAATTTCTTCGTCGTCCGCATCCCAACCTTCCTGACCATAATTCGGCCAGGGCTCTCCTGATAAAGAGAGAGACTTTAATGAATTCAGGATGTTGCCAAAGGGCGAGTGCTGAAAGATGTCCGCGGCAGTGAATTCCATGATCGGCGCACAATCGGATTCGATTGGCAGGGGCGCGGAAGGTTCGGAGTCCGGAGAGGAGTCCGGCACCTTGGGTTCATGAGCTTCGCAAAGGACAGGATTGGTGTTCAGCTCAATCGCCGTAGAGATCGCAGCCCCCGAGGCGGTGTCTAGCCACCCGTCCTCGGTCGGCGCAGTTGGCTCTGAGCTAAGGGTCGGAGCGGACACTGGTGCGGCCTCCAGGGCACTGTTCTGCAGCAGAGCTAGATCATGCCCATCGAGACAGTGCGGCGCGCTTGGCTGTGGCTCGAATCCGTCGAAGATCAAGTCTCCGCGGACGTTGGCCGTGTAGTTCAAACTTCCAAATCTGACCTGATGGCCAGGGGCGTAGCTTTCAATCTGCTCCAAATGGCCAAGCGAATTGGCCCGCAGTGCAAAGCCGCCGAATACGAAGATCTGTCCGGGGAGAAAAGTCCCACCCTGGACCGCATCATTGTTGATGATCGGAGGAGCCATCGGGCCTAAAGATGACGACATAGAGGAACTCTCAATGAAAGCACCAATGTCGGTGTCAAAACCGATGGATCTCGGGTAGGGGGTCCCGAACGGTGCGTCTAGGCGGATGGTAATAGGAGACAAGGGACACGATGTTTTTACCCAGGTTCGGGCCCTCTCGATGGAGGTAAAACCCTACTCCTGCTTGATTAATATTGATGATATGGGTAGTACAAGAGTAGATCTACCATGAGATCAGAGAGGTTAAACCCTAGAAGCTAGCCTATGGTATGATTGTTGTTCGTCCTACGGACTAAAACCCTCCGATTTATATAGGCACCGAAGAGGGTTAGGGTTACACAGAGTCGGTTACAATGCTAGGAGATCTACATATCCATATCGCCAAGCTTGCCTTCCACGCCAAGGAAAGTCCCATCCGGACACGGGACGAAGTCTTCAATCTTGTATCTTCATAGTCCAAGAGTCCGGCCAAAGGCTATAGTCCGGCCATCCGGACACCCCCTAATCCAGGACTCCCTCAGGTAGAGTGTTGGATGGGTGATGGAGTTCCTTCTCGGAGATGTTGGGAGAGGCCTACTAGACAAACTGAGGGTGGAACTGCAATGTTATCAATAAGAGTGGGGATGTGTTTCTGTGTGTGCCTGTGCGTGATAGATCTGTCGGGACGCATCCATGGATGATGAAGGGGAACCATGTGTTTGGTAAGCAAACCTAACTAGATCGGTAGATCAATTGTTGTTTGTCGGAGGAAGGGAGAGACACAACTAATGAGGTAGATCGATTGATGTGTGGGTAAAAACAAGTTATAGGACCTAGCTGGCTATATGTATAGCGAGAGATCGGTCGGTGTACGTCCATTTGTTAGAGGCAAATAAGGCCCAGCGAGACGGATAGACAGAGAGAATGGAGCTAGGAGGTGGTGCGAGAGGCCCAACTACTAGCTAGATAGGGGGAGGAGTGTGCGGTTGTGAGATCGATGAAAAGAGGGGCGAGAGTTTACACGTGTGTCTGACCATATGAGAGACACGAGGCAAGGACACATAAAGGAGGAGATTGAAGTTGTGTGTGTATGCTGTAGGCAGGCATCGCTGGAGAGGTTTATCGATCGGTGTGTGTCCGAAAGGAGTTGTGGAGACTCTGGGAGAACGACCTAAAGAAAAAAATGAATGTGCCCGGTGGATAGAATGCCGAGGGAGGGGGAGGGCGAGGAGGGCGTGTGCATGCACAAGAGAAAGTTAGTGGTAGCTACAAAGGTTAGAGGATTGTGTGGGTGTAAGAGACTAACAAAGATCATAATTTGAAATGAAAGCAGATTCATATATTTGAATAGGATATCATAGTGTTTTAAACATTGCATGCATGAATATAGCGGTGATACATTTGTTGTGCACATGTTATACCATAATGTGATAATGCATGGCGTTTGCAACTCACAGCTAAATGCCGAACAATCTAAACCATACTATACATCAAACAATCTCACATTTTATTTGAATTTGTGATAATGTGCGGCATTTGCAGCTTACAACTAAATATCGAGCAATCTAAACAATACTATATATCGAACATTCTCACATTTTATTTGAATTTGTGCTAATGTGTGGTGTTTGCAACTCACATCTAAATACTTGTAGGCGTAGGGGGCGGGGCACCGTACATAATGTGATAAACACATTATACATATGAGACATGGTTTAGATTATGAAGATCTAGCTAGAGCTAGAAATGTAATGTGATTTGAAATCAAAATAAAGTGGATTCAAAAAATCTAGTTCGAGTTCATATAGTACACATAGTTCACATGTAAATCGAGACTAATCATGTGGTGTGCTGTGAAGATAATACACAAACGATGGTTTAACTTGACAATAATGATGATTGTAGATCTTATTAAAACAGAGAAACGAATTCAAATGATTTGACTTCACAACAATCATTACTGTAGATCTTATTCAAATTTAGTTCATATTGAAGCGGTAGTATATACGTTTGGAATGCACTAAAACATTCATTTGAGTAGTAGGTTGCATGCATTATACACGTAGCGAAATATTTTAATTGAACATAACATGAATTCAAAGTTTTGAATGACATTTGTAGTGCGCATTGATTTGGTACAGTACACGTTAGGCTTGTCCGGAAATTTCAACCCGCGCCTTGTTAGCCCGAAATATTTAAGATATATCTTTGTCTCGTTGTGCTCCGACAACTCCCTCCATCTCAACATGTGCCTTTCTATTCCAAAATTACAACGCTCGCGAAAACTCCCACCTCCCGTGAAATCCCGACACGCGAAATGCCCGTGGTACCCCTGAACCGAAAGAACCGCCTCAAATCGGTGGGGCGTACTTTCGTAACTTACCCCACATTTCGGACAAGCGCGTCTCTAAGCCATGGTTCCCCACTGCCATCCCATCCGCCCACCCATTCGTACACCGAGGCCGCGAAAACCCGCGACGAAACCCCACACCTTGCTCCGTCTGCCACCCAGCCGGAGCCTCTTCCCCGACGACGTCGTCCACAGCAACACCTCGACGTCCCTCATCCACCGTACCGGATGAGGATCCATCGTCGATCTCATCGTCCCGCCGGTTCAGCCACCCCATCCTTCACCTCCAAGGAGCTGCCCCGATGTTCCCCTCGTCTTTCGCGCCACCTCCTTTCCCACACCGCCGTCTTCACCTGCACCACCGAAGAGCATCATCATCACCGTTCCCTCGGATGAAGCTGCGGCCTAATCGGCGCCACCAAAGAGGTTGTACACTAATCGCTGCATTTTCTTCTTGATTCGATCTCACGGTGCTGCCGGCGATCGGTCCCGAGCCGACAGGCGCGGCTCCATCCACGGCGGCGTCGCCGGCCACTTCCTCCATGGCGTCGCTCCCTCGGCGCCGTCGTCCACATCAGTAGGAGCTGCTGCTGCTTTAGCTCTCGCTCGCGCTGCTGCTCTGCTCTTGCTCTCGGTCCCCTACCTGGTCTGCTCTTGCTCGCGCTGCTGCTCTCGCTCTTGCTCTTTCTTGCGATGCTGCTCCGATTTGGCTACACTTCAGTCGACTGAATCGATTTTGGGTCAGTCGATTTTCAAGGGGTGGGCTCGCCGGGGTGAAGGAAGAACCAACCGCAGCGGGGAGGGGGGCTCGCCGGAGAGGTACCCCACTATCTATCTTAGGGTTCAGGATGGGGGCGGTGGTCGCCGACGATGGCGGGGCGTTGGCGGGGCGGTGGCATGGGGATCGCCGGAGAAAAAGCTCGGCACATTGGGGCCTAGAGGGATGGCCGGGGCGACGGCGGACCGACGGTGGGGAGTGTTTTCAGGGTGGGCGGGGCGGCGCACCGCCGGCCGCGGGCGGCGGGGGGCTGATGTTTGGCCGGTGGTGGCTGGCGGCTCAGGGGGGTGGAGGTTGAAGATGAACCGCATGCCCTTGATTTCGTATCCAACGGCTGCAAAATCGACTGACCAGAGATGAAAAAGTCAGTCGACCGACATGTAGCCTCACCTTGCTAGTGCGTTCAGTTTCAACAGCAAAATTCAGTTTCGACAGTTAGGTTCAGTTTCGACAGTTAAGTTCAGTTTCGACAGTTAAGTTCAGAGATGAGCGGCTGATGTATTTTACATCTAGCACTTTGTGTTTATGTATTTTACGTCACGTATTGGAGATGCTATTAGAATTCCACTCAGGTTAACGTTGTTCATTGTCTCTCTTGTCCTGCTTCAGCCTCGGCGTCGTACAACTCACGAGAGCTGCTCCAACAACGAAACCCTCCATCACAGCGGAGCAGTACCTCGGGCTCCATCTCCAGACGCCTAAGATCTTCTTCCCCTCCTCCGACAGCAAAGTCAGCCGGAGCATCCTCACCGGCCAACCCAATCACGCTGAGATCGACATGGCTTCGCCAAAGAGGTTTTACACTTGTTGCATCTCTTTTTAACTCTACATGTTATATATATTGTCCACTGAGCACATGGATTTGTTCCTTTAGTGTCTCCTTGAAAGAAAAAACGTAGGAATTTTAATTTTCACTTGTCCTCCTTTTCAAATTCCTATTCATGAAGCACAAGACTAAGAGATAGTAGCATAATAGCATTATAACCGTAAATTTTCTTGTGGTTTGACTTAATCTCACCATGCTTCTTTGCATCCTGTGATCTTCCAATTGTTGTGAATCAAACACCCAGATTGGCAGAAATCCTGTGTTTTTAAATTCTCTGTTTTGCACGTGCATTCCTATCCTATTCCTGTCTATTTACTATCCCTGCATTGTTGGAATCCTCCAATTCAAACGAGCCCTTACAGAATTACTTCACTTATAGATAGTTGTCAAAGAAAACCTTGCGTGGTTTGTCCTGCTCCTGCTGCGCCGTTGTCCACCCCAGCTCAGCTGCTCCAACAACAGAAGGGTCCAGCACAGCAGGGATCCGGCCTCCAGACTGTCTTTCGCCGCCTCAGATCTTCTTCCCCACTGCTGGCAGCCATGAAAACTGCATTACCATCATCAACCGAGCAGATGACCTCGAGGACTACACGGGTCCGCAAGAGAGGTCGCACTCTTTCGTGTCTGCTTACATTATGCATCGCTTAATATTACATGCTACTTTATCGTCCTGTTCACCGATTAGACTCTGAGTCAGCTCCAAACTAATGGTCAAACTTGAGTTTTTAAATGGTTGTGGGGTACATATCGGTGCCGCTATCAATAGTATCTATCTACTATATGGTTAATCTCCGATGTCTACTATGAGTTTCATGTTGGGTGGGAAACAAACAGTAAAGAAGCCATTATCTGTATTTATTAACTAAAGCCATTATCTGCCTGCTATTATTGGTTTTGGGTCTATCCACAGGTTGCTACCATCAATCTGGATTTCTGCATGCACTCCTTACATAATCTCAATATGTTTTATTCCTATGCATGACAGTTATTGTAAACAATGGAACTGAACATGTAGAGCAAAAGAGACGAGCCTTGCGTGGCCATATAATTTCATGCAGACGTCGCTCCATGGTAGGCGCAAAGGCAGCCCCCCCCCCCTCCACGCATTTCAGATTGTAATCGAGAGGAAGATATCTGTTCTGAGGGGGATTCAGAAGGAGAAGATAAATCTTATTTACCCCCTGAGGTCTTCGCTCTAACTTGGCATGCTGATGTTGGTTATATCATGCATATGGTGTCTTGCATTGCTTACTTTATACATCAAATATGTCATCTGCTTAGTTTAGACATCCTTTGTGCGAATGTCATCTGTTTAATTTATTCATCGTTTATGTGAATTATGCAACACCACCTTGTTTAGCCAGGCATCATATATGTGAATTTTGCAATGCCATCCTGCTTAGCCAGTCATCTTATATGTAAATTATATCAGGCCATCCTTTTTTTTCGTTACATATTATATTTGTCAACAATGTTAGTACATTCAACTGCTCTTCGTGTGCATCAGCCATTTGACACGGTGATGGCAAATTCTGGAGTGAAAACAATGTCTTCTGAGCAGACTATGCTATCTGACGAAGTGCATGTCTCGCTGGTTACGGATAGCTCCTCAGAGGAGGATTCAGAGATAGATGACCAGTCCTATTCCCCCCCCCCCGAGGTGTATGCTCTAACTTGGCAGGGTTATGTTGCTCATATTGTGCGTATGGTGTCTCGCATTGCTATGCCATTTATTAGTTTAGACATGCTTTGTGTGAATGCCACCTGTTCAGTGTCTAATTACCATATATGTGAATTATGCATTGACATCTTGATGCAAGACATTATATATGTGAATTATATAATGCTATCTTGTTGCAAAGGCATTATATATGTGAATTATGCAATGCCATGCTGTTTAGCCAATCATCATGTATGTGAATTATATCATGCTATCATTTTTTTGTATTACGTGTTCCATTTGTCGACAACATTTGTATATTCAACTACTCTTCCTGTGCATCAGCCATTTGAAGCGGTGATGGAAGTATCTGGAGTGAAAACAAGGTATTCAGAGCAGACAATGCTACCTGCTGAAGCAGACATCTTGCTGGCTACAGAGAGCTCCTCAGAGGAGGATTCAGAGACTAATGACCAGTCCTATTTTCCCCCTGAGGTCTATGCTCAAACTTGGCAGAGTTATATTACCCATGTCATGCATGTTGTCTTGCATTGCTTAGTTTTTACATCATATATAGATTGCCATCTGCTTACTTGCTTACTATATAAATCATATATTTGAATTATATCATGCCATCATGTTTACATAGTACATACACATCATCTATCTGAATTATGGCATGGCAACCCATTTAATAAAGACATCATATAGTTATATCATCTCATCATGTTTAGTGTTTACAATCATCATATTTAGAATTATGGCATTCTATCCATGAATGTATGTGAATTATGGCATGCCAACCTATTTAATAAACACATTATATAGTTATGTCATGTCGTCTTGTTTACAGGTCTCATATTTTGAACTATGTCTTTCCATCTTTTTTAGTTAGCCATCATAATGTGAAATTGTGTCATGTTATCCTTTTTAGTTAACCATCGTATATGTGAAATTGTGTCATGCTATCCTGTTTGGTTAGACAACATAAATATGAATTATTTCATGCCCTCTTTTATTCCCCACTATCCATTGCACCTGTCTATCATACAATGTCTATACTTTCAATTACTTTTCTTGTTTATCAGCCATTTGAATTGGAGAGCGTGATGGCAGTATCTAAGGGAGTAACAACACGGTCTTCAGAAAAGATAGTGCTACCAGTTGATGCAGATAGAACCACGGGTGTACTTGCCCAAGGACCAGATCCACCACACATAACCCAAACTCTCGCAGATTGTACCCCTACCCAGTTTGACAGAGAACCAGCTACACCCCTTCTAACCCCAACCTCGGCAGATAGTAACCCAGTTCCAGTTGACACAGCACCGTCTCCACAACGGAGCACCCAAACACGAGCGACTAGTAAGGGAACTGCAATGCCCAAAGCACGAGGACCACCACTCCGAATCCCAACTCAACGCTTAAAGGAGAAGAAGATTTGTTCTCAGGTCAGGTTCTGTAGCTATGGTTCATACTCCTTTGCTCTTGCATTACTGTAATTACTCATACCAATTATTTTCAAATTTGAAGGATGGAATTGAAACTCCAATGGCGCAACATGTATGTTTTAAACCTGTTTCTTTAACTGGTTTGCTGTTGTAACCTGCTCTATATTGATTTCGGTTTCAATTGAATAAACAGTTATGTTCTCATGTCATGCACATTACAAGTGTTGTTATTGCTCTATAGTTACCCACACTTATATTCTGTCTATTCTGCTTTGTCTTGAACAAATATTATTTGAACTGTGTCTCTATCTTGATTTGGCAACAAAAACTAGAATGATATAGACCATAAAGTGACCATGGTACATAGATATATGTTTGTTTCATGCTGTTATCCTATCCACTTTACTACTGAACTCATTTACCAAAATGAGTTTCGTATACAACATGGTAAACATGTGATGTGTCTGCTTGTTTCTCTTTTAGAATGTGGACAAAATATTGGAGAACAGTACCGCGTTATCCAATGGTAAAGGAAGTAATGCAGATAAGGTTCAAGATAGTGAGACATCCCTGTTGGTCTCCAAGAAAGCTGATAAAAACTATCGTGACGACAGTGAGGGAACCCAAAAGTCCTGTCTTGATGTAGTGTTCGAGTTACTGGCCACTACTGCTGGCACAAGCTCTTCGAACTCGCTGCCTGAATCAGTTCGTCTTCTTGAGTCTCAACTTCAAGTTGAAAGACATCGATCAGATGTGCTGCGACAGGAAGCTGAAGGACTGAGGAAGTCCCTGCAGAATTCAGATGCATATTTTCTGGTGCAACAGCAAGCGCTGGAGGATTTAAGCGCCAAACAAGAGAAAGTTAATAAGCTTGCTAAGCATCTTGCCAGCATTATGGGTACCCAGGATATTGTTTCTTGAGATCTTCTGAAGTGGTTTCAGTTCTGGATTTGTTTTGCTGCGGCGTTTATTTGCGCTGGTCGCCAACTTTGACAACCAGTGTATATGATATGTTGCTTCGTTCCCTATATTTGCACTGGTGGCGAACTTTGATGCCCAGTGGATGTAATATGTGTAACAGCCGTGATAGCCTAGCATAAGTTGCTTGCTTATTTATTTCCTTGTTGTCTTGTTTATTTGTTTGCTTGTAGTCAGTGCAGTTCTTTTTAAAACTAGGCCACAATAACCATGGGCTAATATTTACTGTAGTGACACTGGGCCTCCTACGGGCTGTAGAAACAGTGGGCCTTCTACGGGCCGTAGAAACAGTAGACCTTCTATGGGCCGTGGAAACAATGGGCCTTCTACGGGCCGTACAAACAATGGGCCTTCTATGGGCCGTAGAAACAATGGGCCTTCTACGGGCCGTAGAAACAATGGGCCTTCTATGGGCCGTATCATCAATGGGCCTTATACGGGCCGTATGACCATAACGGGCCATCATTAATAGGCCGTATTTGATGACACTACGAAAACGGCCCAACGTATTAACGGACCACAAACGGGCCGATGTAACCATGGGCTGAATTTGGCCCACAAGCAGAAAATGACAGTAACGGGCCGTAAGTAAACGAATGCTGGAAATGAGCCCAAGAATAAATGGGCTCTGAGAAGGCCAAAAGATAACATTTGCTGAAATGGCCCAACTGAATAACGGGCCCTTAATGGGTATAAAGTGATATATTGTTCATTACGGGCCAGTTTCACCACGGGCCGTTAATGGGTGTAAAGTGATACACTGTTTATTGCGGGCCAGTTTCACCACGGGCCGTTAAAAGGCCAAGAGTTACATAGGGCCTCATATGGGCCGAAAGACGTCATGGGCCATACATGGGCCAAAAGTGAAAACAGGCTGGAATCATATTGGATGGCCCAAATGACGCTACTGGGCCTAATTCGGATAGGGCGTAACGGGCCTTGGGTTAGCGGGTTGTAAATGGGCTATATGCGAACAGGCCGTTAACAGGCTTTCCATGGGCCGGCCCGCCACCTTTTGACCAAGTCAAACGAGCCGGCCTTTCCACAGGAATGGGTCTCTGTTGGGCCGTGCCACGTGTCGACGTATCATAGGCGCCTTCTGTCCAATGAGTGGATGACATCTGTCCCAACGATGAGTCGACACGTGTTTCCTCCAGGCAATGATGATTTTACACGCGGAAAATCCCCATTGGTTGGGGCTGTTAACGGGTTATCGGATCCAAAACCTGACCCGATAGCTTAACGGCGTTCCGTTACGGTGGATGCCACGTGTCGGTCATCCTTGATGAAAGCACTTCTGTGACGCGCGATTTATCGTCATGGAAGTGGACACTTCCGTGATGACAATTTTGGTAATGTCATGGGACACTTCTACGACAGCACAGGTATGACTATCTTGATTCTGTCATAAATTTGTCATGGATGTACATGCATGACAAAAAACGCGACCTACTGTGACAAACACGTATCATCACGGAAGTGTATTTTTTTGTAGTGTCCGTAACTCCGATTGGGCTGAATTTTGGACACGATCTCTATCCGGATATTAGCTTTCTTGCGGTGAAAGAAAGGCACCAACCGCCTTACGGGGTGGCCACGAGGGCCCAGGGTGCGCCTGACCCCCTGGGGCGCGCCCCCTGCCTTGTGGCCCCCTCGGGCATCGTCTCGCGTTGATTCTTCTTCCCAAAAATCATAAATATTCCAAAAAAAATCTCCATCAGTTTTTATCCCATTTGGACTCTGTTTGATATGGATTTTCTACGAAACAAAAAACATGCAACAAACAGGAACTGGCACTGGGCACTGGATCAATATGTTGGTCCCAAAAATAGTATAAAAAGTTGCCAAAAGTATGTAAAAGTTGTAGAATATTGGCATGGAACAATCAAAAATTATCGATACGACGAAGACGTATCAGCTTCCCCAAGCTTAATTCCTACTCGTCCTTGAGTAGGTAAATGATAAAAAAGATAATTTTTGATGTGGAATGCTACCTAGCATAATCTTGATCATGTAATCTAATCATGGCATGAATATTAAGACACGAGTGATTCAAAGCAATAGTCTATCATTTCACATTAAGACAATAGTACTTCAAGCATACTAATAAAGCAATCATGTCTTTTCAAAACAACATGGCCAAAGAAAGTTATGCCTACAAAATCATATGGTCTGGCTATGCTCCATCTTCAGCACACAAAATATTCAAATCATGCACAACCCCGGTTTTAGCCAAGCAATTGTTTCATACTTTAGTATTCTTAAACTTTTTCAACTTTCACGCAATACATGAGCGTGAGCCATGGACATAGCACTATGGGTGGAATAGAATATGATGGTGAAGGTTGTGTGGAGAAGACAAAAAGGAGAAAGTCTCACATCGACGCGGCTAATCAACGGGCTATGGAGATGCCCATCAATTGATGTCAATGTGAGGAGTAGGGATTGCCATGCAATAGATGCACTAAGAGCTATAAGTATATGAAATCTCAAACTGAAAACTAAGTGGGGGTGCATCCAACTTGCTTGCTCATGAAGACCTCGGGCATTTGAGGAAGCCCATCATCAGAATATACAAGCCAAGTTCTATAATGAAAATTCCCACTAGTATATGAAAGTGATAACTCAAGAGACTCTCTATATGAAGAACATGGTGCTACTCTGAAGCACAAGTGTGGAAAAAGGATAGTAACATTGTCCCTTTTATTCTTTATTTTCTCTTTTTTTTGGCGGGCTTCTTTGGCCCCCTTTTTTTTATTTAGGCTTCTTTGGCCTCTCTTTTTTTCGGGACAATGCTCTAATAATGATGATCATCACGCTTCTATTTACTTACAACTCAATATTACAACTCGATACTAGAACAAAGATATGACTCTATATGAATGCCTCCGGCGGTGTACCGGGATGTGCAATGATCTAGCATAGCAATGACATCAAAAAATGGACAAGCCATGAAAACATCATGCTAGCTGTGGCGCCCCCGATTCAATCGTACACTAATCATGCACGCAAACGTGTACGATCAAGATTAGGGACTCACGGGAAGATATCACAACACAACTCTAAAACATAAATAAGTCATACAAGCATCATAATTCAAGCCAGGGGCCTCGAGGGCTCGAATACAAGTGCTCGATCATAGACGAGTCAGCGGAAGCAACAATATCTGAGTACAGACATAAGTTAAACAAGTTTGCCTTAAGAAGGCTAGCACAAACTGGGATACAGATCGAAAGAGGAGCAGGCCTCCTGCCTGGGATCCTCCTAAACTACTCCTGGTCGTCGTCAGCGGGCTGCACGTAGTAGTAGGCACCTCCGGTGTAGTAGTCGTCATCGACGGTGGCGTCTGGCTCCTGGGCTCCATCGTCTGGTTGCAGCAATCGAGTAGAGAAAGGGGGAAAAGGGGGAACAAGGCAACCGTGAGTACTCATCCAAAGTACTCGCAAGCAAGGAGCTACACTACATATGCATGGATATATGTTTAAAGGGCCATATCAGTGGACTGAACTGCAGAATGCCAGAAAAAGAGGGGGATAACTAGTCTTATCGAAGACTACGCTTCTGGTCACCTCCGTCTTGCAACAAGTAGAAGAGGGTAGGTTGAAGTCCTCCAAGTAACATCACATAGCAATAATCCTACCCGGCGATCCCCTCCTCATATCCCTGAGAGAGAGTGACCACCGGTTGTATCTGGCACTTAGAAGGGTGTGTTTTATTAAGTATCCGGTTCTAGTTGTCATAAGGTCAAGGTACAACTCCAAGTCGTCCTGTTACCGAAGATCACGACTATTCGAATAGATTAACTTCCCTGCAGGGGTGCACCAACTTACCCAACACGCTTGATCCCATTTGGCCGGACACACTTTCCTGGGTCATGCCCGGCCGCGGAAGATCAACACGTCGCAGCCCCACCTAGGCTCAACAGAGAGGCCAGCACGCCGGCCTAAACCTAAGCGCGCAGGGGTCTGGGCCCATCGCCCTGAGCACACCTGCACGTTGCGTACGCGGCCGAAAGCAGACCTAGCCTAGTGGCGTTCCAGTCCAATCCGGCGTGCGCCGCTCAGTCGCTAGCGTCACGAAGTGCTTCGGCTGATACCACGACGCCGAGTGCCCATATCTTTCCCACGTAGTTGGTTAGTGCGTATAGGCTCGTAGCCAACTCAGATCAAATACCAAGATCTCGTTAAGCGTGTTAAATATCCGCGAACGCCGAACAGGGCCAGGCCCACCTCTCTCCTAGGCGGTCTCAACCTGCCCTGTCGCTCCGCCTCAAAGATCCACTCGCGGGTGCTCCACCAGCCGACCCGACTTTAGTCTCCACATGTATCATGTATAAGGTATATAGTATATACCCGTGATCATCTCCCGAGTGATCACGGCCCGATAGTATAGCACGGCAGACGAACAAGAATGTAGGGCCACAGATGAAAAATACTAGCATCCTATACTAAGCATATAGGATTGCAGGTAAAGGTAACAACAGTAGTAACAAGGACAGGCTATGCATCAGGATAGGTATAACAGAAAGCAGTAACATGCTACACTACTCTAATGCAAGCAGTATAGAGAAGAGTAGGCGATATCTGGTGATCAAAGGGGGGGCTTGCCTGGTTGCTCAGACAAGGAGGGGTCGTCGGTGACGTAGTCGACCACAGGGGCATCAGCATCGGTCTCGGAGTCTACCGGAAAGGAGTAACGGAGGGGGAGCACGATAAATAACAGAGCAATCAAATGTAACACAAAGCAAGACGCGGCAATACATTGTGCTAGGGGTGACCTAACGTAGGGATAGGCGATACCGGTGAAGGGGGAAACATCCGGGAAAATATCCCCGGTGTTTCGTGTTTTCGGGCAGAGGAGCCGGAGGAGGAAAGTTGCGTGTTTGATATGTTAGGGGTGTGTGGCGGACGAACGGGCTGCGTATCCGGAATCGTCTCGTCGTTCTGAGCAACTTTCATGTTGAAAATATTTTAATCCGAATTACGGATTAAAAGATATGATTTTCTAAAGATTTTATTAATTTCTGAAATTTAATTAATTATTTAATTTAATTCGAAAAATGGATTAATGACATCAGCATGATGTCATGCTGATGTCAGCAGTCAACAGGGTTGACTGGTCAACCTGACCAGTGGGTCCAGGGGGACCCACCTGTCATTCACTATGATTAACTAAAACAGATTAATTAGTTTAATTAGTGATTAGGTTAATCTAATCAGGATTAATTAACTTAATTAATTGATCAATATTTTAATTATTATTATCTATTTTTTTTATTTTTATTTTATTTTTTTTATTATTATTATTTTTCTTTTCTTTTTTTTAATCGTCCTAGGGGCGGGCCCCTCTGGTCAGTGGCACAGGGGGTTAGTGGGTTTGGGCGTTCGGGTGCGGGCGTGCGCCCGAGGGGCGTAGCGGGCGACGGGCGCCGTGTGCAGGGGGGCAGGCGCCACTCGGGCGGGCGTATGCCCGAGGGCACTGGGCGCGCGCGGCGCACGCCG
>NC_057801.1:830693360-830701574 GCF_018294505.1 Triticum aestivum | reverse complement strand
GTGAAGTGGGGAATGGGTTAGGGTTTGGGGGAGGGGGTTAGTAGGCGCCGGCTGGGCCGGCCTGGTTGGCCCAGAGGCCAGCTGGGCTGTGGCCCAGTGGGGGAGGGGGGGTTCTTTCTCTTTTTCCTTTTTTTTTCTTTTGGTTCTGTTTCCTTTTCTTCTTTTGTTTTTATTCTATTTCTTTTCTGTTTTCTTTTATTTTAGTTTTATAAAATTACCACTAGTGCCTAATTTGTATTAACCAATAAACTACTACGAGATTAATTCTTAACGCATAATAAAATAGTGTTAGCATTTTATAAATTCAATAGGCATTTGTTTAATTGTCTTCACTATTGTTTTAATTGTTTTAGGGCCTTTAAACATTTTATCAAAGTTTGGTTGCTCCACCATAATTACCTATGTATTATTTGGTTCACTCTGAACATTTAAATTTTAATATTTGAAAACTTTTATTGTTTGCTCGATTTTGAATTTGAAATTCGAACTAGGTTCCGAACTAACGCGAGTTTATCCACAGTAACCGAGGTGACGTGGCATCAAACACCGGGGATTACTGTAGCTTAATTACCCGGGCGTCACACTAGCTATCTTACGATCTAGCGTAGCAAAGCAATATGACAATAAATGCTCAAGTCATGTATATGATGATGATGGAAGTTGCATGGTAATATATCTCAGAATGGCTATGGAAATGCCATAATAGGTAGGTATGGTGGCTGTTTTGAGGAAGATATAAGGAGGCTTATGTGTGATAGAGCGTATCGTATCACGGGGTTTGGATGCACCGGCGAAGTTTGCACCAACCCTCGAGGTGAGAAAGGGCAATGCACGGTACCGAAGAGGCTAGCAATGATGGAAGGGTGAGAGTGCGTATAATCCATGGACTCAACATTAGTCATAAAGAACTCACATACTTATTGCAAAAATTTATTAGCCATCGAAACAAAGTACCACATGCATACTCCAAGGGGGGAGGTTGGTAGGAGTTAACCATCGCGCGCCCCCGGCCTCCACACAAAGGATGGCAATCAAAAAAATATCTCATGCTCCAACTTCGTTACATAACGGTTCACCATACGTGCATGCTACGAGAATCACAAACCTCAACACAGGTATTTCTACTAATCCACAATTAGTCACTAGCATGACTCTAATATCACCACCTTTATATCGCAAAACTATTGCAAGGAATCAAACATATCATATTCAATGATCTACAAGTTTTATGTAGGATTTTATGACTAACCATGTGAATGACCAATTCCTGTCATCTCTCTAAATAGATATAAGTGAAGCAAGAGAGTTTAATTCTTTCTACAAAAGATATGCCCATGCTCTAACAAATATAAGTGAAGCAAAAGAGCATTCTACAAATGGCGTTTTTCTATGTGAGGAGAAACAGGCAATCCAAACTTCAAATGATATAAGTGAAGCACATGAAGCATTCTATAAAGCCATACTCAAAAGATATAAGTGAAGTGCAATGAGCATTCTATAAATCAACCATGGACTATCCCATACCGGCATGGTGCATAAAATAAAAGTGAAAACTAAATGCAAAAGACGCTCCAAGATTTGCACATATCGCATGAACGAAACGAATCCGAAAACATACCGATACTTGTTGAAGAAAGATGGGATGTCTTCCGGGGCATCCCCAAGCTTAGACGCTTGAGTATCCTTGAATATTTACTTGGGGTGCCTTGGGCATCCCCAAGCTTGAGCTCTTGCCTCTCCTCCTTCTCCTCATATCGAGACCTCCTCGATCTTCGAACACTTCATCCACACAAAACTCAACAGAAAGCTCAGTAAGATCCGTTAGTATAATAAATCAAATCACTACTCTAAGTATTGCTGAAAACCAATTCATATTTTATTTTTGAATTGTAGCTAATGTAATATAACTTTTCCATGGCTTAATCCACTGATATAAATCGATTGTTTCATCTAAACAAGCAAACAATGCATCAAAAATAGAATCTGTCTTAAACAGGATAGTCTGTATTAATCTGAACATTCACCATACTTATGGTACTCCAAAAATTCTGAAGCAATTAGGAAAAATAAAAAATTTGTATATAAAGACAGTGCAAAAAGTTTCAGAACCGTTTTACATTCCAGTAAAAAATGAAAAATCGCGCACTACAGCCAAAGTTTCTGTCTTGCACCGCACAAACAACAAGCAATGTAAACATCCTAAAGGCAAATCTTGGCACATTATTTTTATAATACAATGGAATTGTACAAGGGGATAATTACTTTAATTGAAAAGTTTCTGTAATTAAGATTCACAAAGTTTCCGTGAGCATGAACAAAGTTCAAGGAGCTCTCCCACTTCAATAATGCTTGTCTCTCTCACTTTCACTTTCCTTTTTGAAAAGTTTTGGGTTCCCCTCTTTATTTTTTTGTTTTTAAACTTTATAAAAGCACTCAACAGAAATAAATGACTCTCTAAAACTTCCGGGTTGTCTCCCTGGCAGCGCTTTCTTTCAAGCCATTAAGCTAGGCATATATTGCTCAAGTAATGGATCCACCCGGATTCCAAGGTATATCAAAGCCAATTTTAATTAACAATTATTTGTGATTTACTCCCTCCGTTCGGAATTACTTGTCACAGAAGTGGATGTATCTAGACGTATTTTAGTTGTAGATACATCAATTTTTATCCACTTTTGAGACAAGTAATTTGGAACGGAGGGAGTAGTAGTGAGCACAAAGCAACATATATCAAGCAATGACGAAGTCTAACTCTCTTCCTATGCATTGGCATGTCATAAAAGAACAATTCATGCACACACAGTAAAGGCCAATGCATAGTATAAACAATTTCTTGCAATTTTATCGTATTGGAAACATGGAGAGGCGGGGATGTAGTTCCTCTCTCATAATAATTGCAAGTAGGAGCAGCAAGCACATGCATATTATATCTATCAAAATCATCATGTGTGGTAGTAAAACGCAACCTATCAATATAATCCTTAATAAGCACAAACTTCTCCGATATAGTGTAGTCGGGAGAATTCAAAAAGATAATAGGACTATCATGCGTGGGTGCAATAGCAACAATTTCATGTTTAACATAAGGAACTATAGCAAGTTCATCTCCATAAGCATAATTCATATTGGCATCTTGGCCACAAGCATAGCAAGCATCAGCAAAAAGGGATATTTCAAAAGAATCAAAGGGATCATAGCGATTATCATAGCAATCATCCTTCGGTAAGCACGAAGGGAAATTAAACAATGTATGAGTTGAAGAGTTACTCTCATTAGAAGGTGGGTACGGGTGATCAATCCGCTCTTCCTCCTTTTGTTTTTCGCTCTCCTCCTCATCTTTTTCATCTAATGAGCTCACAGTTTCATTAATTTTTTCTTCCATAGTTTCCTGCAAAATATTAGTCTCTTCTTGGACAGCGGAGACTTTCTCAATAAATGCATCAATATCGGAATTGTATTCATAATTCTCATAAAAATATTTAAGTATAGCAAAATTTTCAGGTCTGTAAACAGCATCATAAAGATTTTCACACTCTTTAAACAAAGATTCAATTTCATAAGCACCCATAAAAGCAACGAATTCTTCTATTTGTTCCACATCATAGTAATCATATATACCATTAGCATAAGAAACCAAGGTTTTATCATCATTAAATTTGCATGAAAAGGGAAGGTGTGGAGCCTTCATCCTAGAGCAACAAGTATAATCATATCTCAAGCATAGTTCCCGAGCATACCAACGCAACATATAAATTTGATCCCATAATAGTTTCCCTTTTTGAGTCAAGCGAAAATCCCTAAAGTATTCACGTTGATCCAACGTGTCTCCCATTACATAATTGAATGGGGTTTTCTCAGGATTATTAAAGTAGTGCATAATATTTTTCACATAACCAGCATCGAGGGTTTTAGGAGGTTCCCCATCTCCATGAGAAAACATACCGATACTTGTTGAAGAAAGATGGGATGTCTTCCGGGGCATCCCCAAGCTTAGACGCTTGAGTCTCCTTGAATATTTACTTGGGGTGCCTTGGGCATCCCCAAGCTTGAGCTCTTGCCTCTCCTCCTTCTCCTCATATCGAGACCTCCTCAATCTTCGAACACTTCATCCACACAAAACTCAACAGAAAGCTCGGTAAGATCATTAAAGTAGTGCATAATATTTTTCACATAACCAGCATCGAGGGTTTCTCAGGATTATTAAAGTAGTACACCTAATTTTTTTGGTATTTCGTGTTCCATATCCATAACTAAAGATAGAGAACAACTTAGAACAACAAATAAAAATCACTTAGTGATAAATCAAACAAGCACACACGAGAATATTCACCCCACGCTATAACTCCCCGGCAACGGCGCTAGAAAAAGGTCTTGATAACCCACAAGTACAGGGATTCAATTGTAGCCTCTTTCGATAAGTAAGAGTATCAAACCCAACAAGGAGCTAAAGGTAGAACAAATATTCCCTCAAGTTCTATCGACCACCGATACAACTCTACGCACGCTTGACGTTCGCTTTACCTAAAACAAGTATGAAACTAGAAGTACTTTGTAGGTGTTGTTGGATAGGTTTGCAAGAATGTAAAGAGCACGTAAATAAAAACTAGGGGCTGTTTAGGTAAAGAAGCAATAAATTTAGTATAGCGAGTGTGGAAAAGCGGTGGTAGGAGTTGTGAAATTGTCCCTAAGCAATTGACTACCTTACTAGACCGATAGCAAGTTTTATGTGGGAGAGGCCACTGCTAGCATGTCATCCCTTACTTGGTATTCTATGCACTTATGATTGGAACTATTAGCAAGCATCCGCAACTACTAACGTTCATTAAGGTAAAACCCAACCATAGCATTAAGATATATTGGTCCCCCTTCAACCCCATATGCATCAATTTCTATGCTAGGTTGAAGCTTCTGTCACTCTTGCCCTCCAATACATAGTCCTATCAACATACAACTAACCCTATGGTGTGATCCACGCGCGCGCTCATATGATGGGCACCAAAGGAAAGCAACATAACCACAAGCAAATTGAACCAATCATACCAATTCACCAATTACCGATAGGACAACGAAAATCTACTCAGACATCATAGGATGGCAACACATCATTGGATAATAATATGAAGCATAAAGCACCATGTTCAAGTAGAGGGTACAGCGGGTTGCGGGAGAATGGACCGTTGTAGATAGATGGGGGAAGGTGATGAAGATGTTGGTGAAGATGACGGCGGTGTTGGTGAAGATTGCGGTGACGATGATGGCCCCGGCGGTGTTCCGGCGCCACCGGAAGTGAGGGGGAGAGAGCCCCCCTCCTTATCCTTCTTCCTTGGCCTTCTCCCTAGGTGGGAGAAGGGTTCTCCCTCTGGTCCTTGGTCTCCATGGCGTGGGAGGGGCTTGCCCCTCCGAGATTGGATCTGTCTCTCTGTCTCTCTCTGTTTCTGCGTTCCAGATTCTGGCCTTTCACCGTTTCTTATATTCCCGGAGATCCGTAACTCCGATTGGGCTGAATTTTGGACACGGTCTCTATCCGGATATTAGCTTTTTTGCGGCAGAAGAAGGGCACCAACCGCCTTACGGGGTGGCCACGAGGGCCCATGGTGCGCCTGACCCCCTGGGGCGCACCCCCCTGCCTCGTGGCCGCTCGGGCATCGTCTCGCGTTGATTCTTCTTTCCAAAAATCATAAATATTCCAAAAAAAAATCTCCGTCAGTTTTTATCCCGTTTGGACTCCGTTTGATATGGATTTTCTACGAAACAAAAAACATGCAACAAATAGGAACTGACACTGGGCACTGGATCAATATGTTAGTCCCAAAAATAGTATAAAAAGTTGCCAAAAGTATGTAAAGGTTGTAGAATATTGGCATGGAACAATCAAAAATTATAGATACGACGGAGACGTATCACCAACACACTTGCCGGCATACAAAAAACGACTGTCTCCGCCGCAGATCACAGCTGGTCAAACTTGAGCATTTCGGCCTGCATCTTCTCGAACCATAGCCTCTTCCTCGGCGACATGGTGTTCAGACCAACCTTCATGATCTTCACACTCGTCTTCATGCTTGCGAGGGCCACTTCTTTCGCCTTGGTTTTGGCATTGGCGGCCTCGATCTCGAGCATATTGGCTTGCTTCGCCTCCTCCAACTCAAGCATCTTGGCTTGCTTCGTCGCCTCCAAAGCTTGGAACACCTACAATTCAAACCAAGCAAGCATATGTGGGCAAATGGACATGCAATCAATGGGAAAATGCGTGGCACCAAAAGGGAATGAGAGGGCATGCATACCATGTCTTGCATGCCGAGGCCGCTCACGGGGCATGCCTTGATGCTCTCATAGGTGGCACAAAACTTGTTGCACTCTTGTTGAATCACCCTCCAACACTTCGAAAGTGACACCATTCATGCTAGCTTTGCATTTGGTACGGAGGAAACTTCTTGCGCTCATGGAACTCTTGATGGACACGACTCCATAAGGTTGAATACTTTTGTTCGGGGCCGACCTTCGGGTCTTGCCCAATGTCCCTCCAGCACTCACAAAGGAGCTTGTCCTCGGCCGGCGTGTATGCCTTCGTCCGCTTGCTCTTGCGCTTTGGCTTCGCCCCCGCAGCAGTTTGGTTGGCGAGCTCCTCCTCGAACAAAGGCTCCCCGTCGATGTCCAAGTCATCATCCTCCTCCTCGAGGCCGTAGTCCTCCGGGAACTCATGGTCGAGCGAGAAGCTGTCTAGGCCGACCTGATCTTGCATGAAGGCATCATGCATGCCATGTGGATCATTGGTGGCTTGCGTGAATGGCACTCGGCCGTCCTGGCTTTGGGTCTCATCGGGATTGTAGGCAGCCACGGAGTAACCACCACCCGTCAGCACACCGCCTTCAAAGATCATGTTCTCGAGGAAACGGTAGGCCGTGTCATCGTCGACGGCCGCCGGCATTCCGTCGAACAGATTGCGGGCGCCGGTGAGCATGTCGGCTGGCATCTCGTGCGGGCGTTTCCTCGTGCCTTTGGACGATGATCTGCCTGCCACTGGCGTGGCGTTGAGGTCGATGGTCGCCGGCGCGGGCGTGGAAAGGGCCACAATGCTCATCTTCGACGAGCATTCCCCGGAGAAGCGGCTGCCTTGCGGGTAGACGTGGAAGCCAGGAATCGGCTGCGTGCAAGACGCGCAAGGCGACTCCGGCCACATCATCCAAGGATATGATGACGAGTTTGTGTTGGCTGTGGCCGCGAGAAAAAGTGGCCGCTTTGCCGCCGACCGACGGACCAGCGAGGGGAGTAGGCGCGCGTCCGCTTCATGTCTGCGCCGACACAAATCAGGCTAAAAAATGGGCCCGGAATGAGTCGGCAGGCGGACAAAAAACGGACGCTCGTTCGTTTTGGTTGGCGCGTTGGACCAACTTTTTGTCAGCGTGGACCCAAACAGAAGGGCGGGTCGCCCCGTTAGAATTGCTCTAAAGGAATGTTTTCTATACAAATCCTATCCTACGGATTCCTGTAAAATTCGTACACCCCAAAGTAGGCCTGAGGCTGGTCACAGTGGGGAGGAACTTAGGAGTAACATCACACACTTCAATACAACTTTGCTTATGTGGTACATATTTAATGAAGAGAGAGATGCTTGTGGTAACTAGCTAAGTTACCGGAACATCACACACTTCAAGAAACAATGAGTCTATAACCTAATAAATACATCGTTGCATGACACTACATAAATATTCCTACCCACTATGAAGATAGTAACATAGTCTAGAAAAATGTGTAAGTTACTAGGTTATGTTCTTACCCATTGTGACCGGCCTGAGCCAAATCCAACGGAACGGAGAAAAGCGGCATTGTACCGGAAAAGTCTAAACTGCCCTGCGTATGTTAGGGGAAAAAGGTTTCTGGGTCAGGCCTAGGTTTACTGATGGGTTGAAGATTCCACCATCAAGATGACCAACGCCCAGCTGCGACTCTAGGCGGCGCGAATTTCTCCGACGAGGCACGCGTCAGGAAGCTGCGGCGAACACTTCCTTGGCCGGAGGAGGGTCGGGAAGAGGTGAGACAAGCAAGATCCGTTCTTTTCGTTTTTTTTTCTGCTTGATTTGTTTGCTGATTATTTTTTCTGGATTAATTCGGCGTAACTTGTGTGTATGATCCGTTTAATTGAAGGGAACTGAAGCCTCCCCAATTAGTTGGAAATTTTGCGCCGCTCAACCAAGCCCCCCATGCTCGCTTCGT
>NC_057801.1:830685495-830693001 GCF_018294505.1 Triticum aestivum | reverse complement strand
TTGAGATTAAACATTATCCTTTCCTTCATCACATAACAAAAGCAAAGCCTGTCAAGTACTCCCTCCGTTCGGAATTAGTTGTCGCAAAAATGGTTGTATCTAGAATTAAAATAGGTCTAGATACATCAATTCCTTCGACAAGTAATTTAGAACGGAGGGAGTAGTATGTAAGTAACCACTGTTTTTTGTTTATCGGCAGTAAACCCAACAAATAGATGGCAACCAACACTTCAGCAACAGATTATTCATCAGCAGGCACACAGCCACAGATTGACAGACGACTCCTGGAGGCAGCCACATCGGGTGATCCCAGGCGAGTCAAGGAATTAGTATCACGGAATCCAAGCATTATACTTGGAACCACTCCACAAGGAAACAGCTGCCTCCACATATCCTCTATGCATGGTCACAAGGAATTCTGCGAGGATGTGCTGGAAATAGAGGAGTCTCTCCTTTTAAATGCTAACTTTGAGTCTTTCCTCTCAAAGTTGAATCTTCAAGGGGAGACACCGCTTGTAACCGCCGTTACACATGGTCATGCCTTCGTGGCTTCTTTTTTAGTTGGACGCTGCCATCGACTAGGATTGAGACAGGTAATCTTGCAGCAAGACAAGACTGGTTGTAATGCACTGCACCATGCCATTCACAGTGGCCATAAGGAACTTGCCCTCGAGTTGATAGCAGCAGAGCCTGCTCTGTCACGAGATGTGAACAAATTTAAAGAGTCACCCTTGTTTCTCGCTGTCATGAGAGATTTTTGTGATGTGGTCGAGAAACTAGTCAGAATTACTGATTCTGCTCATGGAGGAGAGTTTGGCTTGAATGCTCTACATGGTGCTGTCAGAAATGATAATCCAGGTGAGATCTTTATATGTATATGGAGTTCAGATTACACAATAGTATAGAGTAGCATTTTTACAGCAAACACACTTTGGAATATTGTTCTTATATGACTGACTGTATCATTCCTCTTCTGAAAAAAAAAGATAAAAAGGATAAGTGATCTCTCCTTCATGATCCCTTGGTTGTTTACTAACAATCATTCGTCTTAATCTGTTTTCAGTTATTGCTAGACAAATTATGGAGACACGCCCTGAACTTGCCAGAGAAGGTAACACGGATTTGGTTACTCCAATAAGAATGGCGGTACGTTATGGCAAGATGCGCGTGGTGCGAGAATTGCTGCGACATGATTTTTCCTTAGGGTATGAAATGCACAAGAACATCTTTCCTCTGCTTAATTGTGCCGCAGCTGGAGGTCAGGTTAATGTTGCTCAAGAAATTCTCAGACATTGCCCTGATGCTCCTTATCGTGAAATAGGTGGTGAGACTCGGACATGCCTTCATATAGCTGTATTGAACAATCATATCGAGTTCGTTAAATTTATCCTGAGCACACCATATCTTCGAAAGCTTGTTAACATGCAAGACAGCAACAGAAAAACTGCGTTACATTACGCAGTCCAGGGGTGCTATCCTAAAATAATTGCTGCCTTACTGTCTCATGAGGATATAGACAGAGCAGTACTTGACAACAGTGCTAAACCAACAGCTTGGGAACTGTGGATCAATACGTATTGCGCCAAAAGCATAAACTGGGTATGTATGTTTCTAATACAGCAGCAAAATAATTATTTTACTGTAACCTGCTCTCTGTTTAATATTTATGCAACGCAATTAACTGATCACATGATCATCCATGATTCATCATAGTATATAAACTGTTTTTAGCTGATGCAGCACAAAAATATGTGGTCTGGTATTTAGCTTAGATAAACAGTTGCTAGGCACCCCTTTTTAAAAGATTTAATCCCATGGTTTGATTTTTGTTTTCGTTTAGCAGGTAGCAGTTACTCAAATATACAGAACCATCTGTTGAACTACATACATGGGACACTTTACATTAAAAAAAATCTCTTCTAAATTTACTGATTTGTATGGTATTTAGGAGTACAAGGTGGATTCATTTTTTTTAGGAAAGAAGGTGGGCACACAATCAACCCATGCAGATTGCACTTATGCCACTAAACACACAGCCACATGCCCGCATGTACAAATGGTAGGAGTATACTAATTAGAGGCACCACAGGAATGCATAATTTCCCTTTAACATGCACATCTGAGTTTACACTCCGGTTAAATATGTGTCACCATGGTAAAACTCAAATATGCGCCAAGGAGGAACACCCCCCCTCTGTTATACCATGTTTGTGACTTAGGTTTGCTAGTTGGGCTGTGAGCATCGGTCATGTAAGCATTGGTCTCAGCTGACACAATTACAAATTCTCATTACAAAAGCAGTTTTTTCTTAGATCTTCCCTTGCCCCTTTAGATCTGTGGTTGCCAAATTATTTAGGATAGAAATAGCTCTATGGGTGTACGGGTCTATGTACCTTTTGGCTATTTATGAAGAAAAAAATGACATTGAAACACTAGTCCTGTTTATGATTTTGCCATTTCCAAGTGTTACCTGGAGGTCAAACTAGTATTACTGGACTAAAAGAGGTTAGAAGTTGTAAGTACCCTTGAAGCTGTAGTGGAGAAGAATTGGCTTGTGCATGTCATTATTTAGCACCAACCTGATGTTCTGCTGCTGTAACTGCTGTGTGCACTGGTTGAAACAAGAAACCATTGCTATGTGCTATCTTGTAAATAATTTTTTGATATGGCTACTGGCTACAAGCATAGACACAAAGGAATACGACCTTTATTTTGGTCATAATTCATCTGATTCATTCATCTGCCACAAATAATCCCAGCCAAAATACATATAAAGATAGGGGCCCCCATAATGCAAATTCACTCGACGATCTATCAAATTTTGCTAACACGAGCTAAATAAAATCAATTCTTATACATCCTTTCTCGGCAATTAGCAAGAGTTGCAAAATACAATCCATACTTCAGGCCGTCCAACATGCACATGTTTAGCAGAATAATAACCATGTCTAATATTAATATCTAGAACAAAAGACCATTCAGTGGCCATTGTACAAGCAACACATGAATCATAGAATTTGCACTAATTGTAAGAGGATTTGCACAAAATTACAGCATAAAGTGAGGATTCATAGACAGAGAATGTGACCAAGCCTCATATCCCGGTCGGAGAGGAGTCAGAGAGAAAGTGCAGCGCTGCTTTGTTGTTCATCTGGCGAAGAAGAGGCTGGAGAGCCTGTCCCAGGCCCGGCGCTGCCCTGTCCTGGTGCTGCCAACTCTAACTTGGCACTGCCCCGCCCTGGTGCTGCTGACCATCTCCTCAGCACGTGCACGTGCTAGGCATTTTAGGAAGGGATGTTGGGGAAGAGAACGAGCTGAGGGGTCGGACCTTGGGATAGAAGATGGGTCAACTAGTCTATACACCTTGAAGCCATATCTCCTTACACTATGTTTATCTCACGACTCATGGTAATATCTGGTGGTGGCAAAAACATAAGCGGAACTAACATTTTAGTGGCATTGTCTTAAGTAACCAAAACTAGTGGCATGGTCATAGTTGGAGACGAAACTAGTGGCATTGTCATAAATTCATCATCATCATCTTCTTCTTCTTCTTCTTCTTCTTCTTCTTCTTCTTATTATTATTATTATTATTATTATTATTATTATTATTATTATTATTACTACTACTACTACTACTATTAATACTAAGAACTCTGTTTGTTCCTTTTTTGAGTTAATGCAGAATAACGTATGGATGCTTAAGTTGAAAGGCCGTCCCCAAAATACCATGTGTCTTCAAAATATTCATGGTGATGTCAAGCAAGGAGCAATTAATGAATCAAGCGGGGTAGCAAAGTCACCTTGCCCACTGCTTTCATTCTGCCTGTAAGATACAAAGGTGATGCTGGAAGCGAGGGACTTGCCATGATGTCTAGGAAGATTGCATATCAGGCATTCCTGATCTCAGACGCCTTAGCGGCGTGCTCCTCGTTTGCTGTCGCCTTGATATGCACGATCCAGGACATATCATTTACTAAGAAGCTCATGTGGTTTGCTTACGTGGCTTGTTCAGCTAGTTTATATGCAGTAATGGTCCCGCGTCTCCACTGGTTGACCATCGCACCATGCCTTCTGGTGCTTTTTGGCCCATTCTTACTAGGCAGCTGGGCAGATGGCCGCCAAACTCTTATAGGTTCTGATACAATCTCGAAGCAGTGGAAGTGATGACCCTCCTCCTCCTCCCGGAATCTAAACCCGAACATGTGGACTTCTATGTGACGTGCACGTGTTTTACAAGTAGTGAATTTCCATAAGTTAACAATATGTATGAATTTACGAACTTGTGTGATGTGTACTAGTATGAAACATTTGTTTATATATGTGTACTACTTCAAATTATGCCAATATATGTGGACTACTTCATTTGTCTATATATGACAACATTTTTTATATATGTGCTTCAGATTTATGCCTATATATGTGGAATACTTCAAGTTTTGCCTATATATGATGAAATTATGCCTATATATGTGGACTACTACAATTTGCACTGTAGTTGTTTTCATTTGCAGGGATCAGAAAAGAAAGAGTTTAACAACAAAAGGAATGGGAAACATTTTCGAGAGCACCACTCGGAAAAAGGCAGCCTACCGAGAGTAGCTCTCGGAAAAGGGGTCGCCTGAGAACTGTCACTGCTGTTGTGCCACCCCTTTTTCGAGCGTGGCTCTCGGAAAAGGAGTCGTTGAGCACTTTACTACTACAGTGTTGCCGCTCTTTTCCGAGGGTGGTGACGCTCGGTAAAATGTCAGCTGCCATGTGGGACACCGGGTCCCACTGGTCATGAGCATTGCTGAGCACGGATCTCGGTAAAGACATCTTTACCGAGAGTTGATAAACGGCTCTCGGTAGGTCCTAACCCTAGATCTGCACATCCTCTTCATTCGTAGTCGTGCTCGGTAAATATGTGTTATTCTTTTTGTTGTTGTTTACATCCCTTTTATTTTCCTACATGCTTCACAAAGCACCTTACCATTTTAGTTAGACATTACCGAGATGGGTTTTCCGGCCATGCGCCCTTACACACAGAGGCCTGGACGGTCTACGGCATTGACACGCACCGAGAGGGGGCAGGGGTTGATGAATACCTGCTTCTCCGTGTTACGACATGTCTCTGTTTTCATTCTTTAACTTTATAGTGCTTAGAAGTTGAGATTTGAAAAAATCTAACCCAAAACACAAGTCATCACAAGTCATGGCATTTTGAAACTTGTGTCATTAAAATACATGAAATATCAGACACAAAATAAGAGTGACAAAGAAACATACACAAATAAAAGGAAAAAAAGGATGTGGCTTACTCAGTACTGTGGGTCGATAACCGTTTTCCGTAGTAGCTGCCTGTACCGAGAGCCTTCTCGGTACAGGTTGTAACCCTAGGTCTAGCGGTCTTCTCCGTTTGTAGCCGTGCTCGATAAGAATCGTTCTCCCTATTGCAAGTATCTCTTTCTTTTCTGGCCTAATTGATTTACTTGCCACTAACGAACAAATTAGCCAAGGATAAATTCGTCCTAAATACGCTATAATTTTGTGCCTTGGTCACTGTGGAAAAATAATAATAAACCTTACATAAAGGAACGGAGGGAGTAATGGGCCACACACATGTAGGGGTATCTCCCCCTCGGGTGGTTTCCAGATCGAGCACCCATCCGGTGGCCCCGGCAGTCTAGGGCGTTGACCGGCAGCAAGAGGGGGTAGGCCACGATTAATACATGCTTCTTCGTATTATGGCAGATCATCATGAGATGACCGACCAAGTCTAAGACCGTTCTATCACAGGATCGCCCACCGTCGGCTCGGTCTCGCAGGCGAACGCAGTCGGTCTTGGACGTTCATGCCCGCGTGTGTGGTTTGTCATGCACGTGTCACGTGAAGGACGTGCGTTTCTTATTCAAGCAGCACACCACCCCTGCATGCATATGCATGGGCCACACGCATGTAGGGGTGGTCCCCTCCTCGGGCGGTTTCTAGATCGAGCACCCATCTGGTGGCCCTAGCGGTCTGTGGCGTTGACCGACACCGGGAGGGGGTAGGCCACGGTGAATACATGCTTCTTCGTGTTACGACAGGTAATCGTGAAATGACAGACCAAGTCTAAGCCTGTTCTGTCATAGGATCGCCCACCGTCGGCTCGGTCTCGCGAACGAACGCAGCCGGTCCGGGATGTTCCTACCCGGCTATGTGGTTTGTCACGCGCACATGCAACGTGAAGGATGTGTGTTGCTTATTCAAGCAGCACACCACCCCTGCATGCATATGCATGGGCCACATGCATGTAGGGCTGTCCCCTTGGGTTTCTAGATCGAGCACGCATCCGGTGGCCCCAGCAGTTAGGGCATTGACCGGCACCGAGAGGGGGTAGGCCACGGTCAATAAATGCTTCTTCGTGTTACGACAGGTCACCGTTCTCATGTTTTTCACTTTACAATGTTTAAAGTTGAGATTTAAACAAATCTAGCCCAAAACATATTTAAGTCACAAAATTCCTTTATTAAAAAGTCATTAAAAGTCATGGTATTTTCAAACTTTAGTCATAAAAACATATGAAATATCATAGACAAAAAGAGAGTGCCAAAAAAACACTAATAGAAGGAAAATAAATAAGTAGAGCAGTGGTTACCGAGGGTATTTGCAACATGACTTCTCCCGAGGCCTCAAGAACAAAAGTAACAACTCACAAGTGATGAACATGCTCATGATCAGTGGGGTATTAAATAGCATATTGGATCTGAACATATGATCTTCCACCAAATAAACCATAAAGCATCAACTACAAGATGTGCTAGTCACCCCCCAGGTACCAATCTGAGGTTCCAGTACAAGATTGAGCACAAGAGATGAACTAGGGTTTTGAGAGGAGATTGTGCTGTTGAAGATGTTGATTGGCCTCCCCAAGATGAGAAGGTTGTTGGTGATGACGATGGCCTCAATTTCCCCCTCCGGGAGGGAAGTTCCCCATGCGGAATCGCTCCGCCGGAGGGCAAAAGTGCTCCTGCCCAAGTTCTGTCTCGAGACAGCGGCGCTTCGTCCCGAAAGTCCTCTTTTTATTTTTTTTCTAGGTCAAAACCACTTATATACCAGAAGATGGTCGCCAGAAGTGGGTTGGGCTGCCCACTACCCACTAGGGTGTGCCAGGGGGGCTGGCGCGCCTTGATGCCTAGTGGGCACCTGGCAGACCCCTCTGGTACTTCTTTCTTCCAGTATTTTTTATTTATTCCAAAAATATTCTCTGTGAAGTTTCAGCCCATTTGGAGATGTGCAGATTAGGTATCTCTGACGTACCTTTTTCAGGTCTAGAATTCCATCTGTCGGCATTCTTCCTCTTTGTGTAAACCTTGCATATTATGAGAGAAAATGCATTAGAATTACTCCATAAAGTGGTATAATGCACAAAACCACTATAAATAATAGTAGCAAATCATGATGTAAAATGGACGTATTATCTGCCTACAACTAAAATTGGGAAACTGATAGGGTTTTTTTTTCAAGTAGTATAATCAGCCCCCC
>NC_057801.1:830665181-830685221 GCF_018294505.1 Triticum aestivum | reverse complement strand
CATACTTCCGGTCCTATAGGTACATTTGACACATTTGAGTTAACTTGAAGCCACTGAGTTCATATCGCATGGGCTAGATTCTGTTAGAACTTACAAGTACCGTGCCATTTGGGTCTTCAAGCTTATTACATGAACTCAATTTTCATATATGTCTTCCCATGTTTGTTCTTGACATTCAGCTAACTTGGCTATTTATTTGCTAGAATTGGTTGTACAAAGGAGACTTGCGTATTGCTTTAGATAAATGATAGGCTTTCCTTTTTGCCAGAAAGGAGTGTGGGGTCGAATTTCTATTACCGCAGACCGCAACTGTGTAAGATGTTCTTCTGATTATGTGGGGTCCACATTTGTTTAGAAGATACATATGGAAAAACGACTAATCCATGCACTTTAATCATAATTCATTTCATATTGATTTTGCAGGTTAGTGCAATTTACATGTCGTAGTTATTTCAAGCTACTGCTTTGTCCTTCTGTGACACCCCCGATTCAATCGTACACTAATCATACACGCAAACGTGTATGATCAAGATCAAGAACTCACGGGAAGATATCACAACACAACTCTAAACACAAAAGAAAGACATACAAGCTTCATATTACAAGCCAGGGGCCTTGAGGGCTCGAATACATAAGCTCGATACACAAGCGAGTCAGCGGAAGCAATAATATCTAAGTACAGATATAAGTTAAACAAGTTTTGCCTTAAGAAGGCTAGCACAAACATCAACAGCCGGAGAGGAAAGGCCTCCTGCCTGGGACCTCCTAACTACTCCTGGTCGTCGGTGGCCTCCACATAGTAGTAGGCACCCTCTGGGTAGTAGTAGTAGTCAACGGGAGTGGCATCTAGCTCTTGGGATCCACCATCTGGTTGCAACAACCAGAAAGAAGGAAGAAGGGGGGAGGGGAGCAAAGCAACTGTGACTACTCATCCAAAGTACTCGCAAGCATCAGATCTATACTAAGTATGCATTGGTATCAAATGAAAGGTTTGTATCTGTGGACTGAACTGCAAAATGCCAGAATAGAGGGGAAAGGCCTAGCCTATCGAAGACTAGCATCTTCAAGCAGCTCCAAGCATCTTGCAGCATGTAGAAGAGTAAAGAATATCATATCATAATTAACAAACATGTTGTATCATTAACGCCCAGAGATCCTTCCTCGACTCCCTGCGAGAAAGCAATCTCGGAGCCAACATATCCATCACATATCTCAAGTATCCATTTCTAGTTGTAATAGATCAGGATACAAGTCTGAACGTCTGTTACCGTGGACACGGCTATTGATAGATAATCTTGCCTGTAGGGGTGCATCACGTTTTCCAACACGCTTGATTACTCTGGCCGGACACATTTTTCTGGGTCAGTGCCCGACCTCGGAAGATCAACACGTCGTATCCCTACCTAGGCTCAGCAGAGAGGTCCCCGCCGGTCTACATCCTAAGCACTCCGGGGTCTTGGGCCCATCACCCGTAGCACTCCAGGTCATTGCGAGCAGGGTGGATGCCAGCACTGCCTCGGATGGCCAGCATGATCCGACCGTGCCGCACTGCTGAACTGGACGTCTGACAAAGCTTCGGCTGATACTACGGCGTAGGGGGCCATAACTATTCTCGCGTGGTGGTTAGGGCGTAAAGGCCAGAGGACAACTCAAAACAAATACCCAAACCTGTTAGTGCATTATTAAAAGAAGAGACGGTTGTCGGGACAAGTCCGGAGCTACCACCCCCTCCTGGGTGATACCGCTAAACATCCAGCCGCCACTGTAACAACTCCCAAGTGCTCTCCGGGCCCGCCCGTCTTTCACATCAACTCGCGGGTACCCCTCAGGACCGACCCGACTTCAACAAGGGTCTCAAGTAAAGTCCGGGTAACCGTGTGTCCAAAACATCAAGGGGGGAAACCCGAGGAATCACCCTTGGTGGATTCCACTCGATGTAATCAAGGTGAACATAGGAGGAATCACCCTCGAGGTCCACACTTGAGGGGTTGCACGACAGAGTCGTGTCGGGAGTGGTGAAAGAGGAATCACCCTCGATGACCACGACCGAATAACTACACTACTACAGAGTTATCATCAGGAGTGAGTTACGAGGTATCACCCTCGGCACTCGGTAGTATCTCTGCAGAGTCGAGCAACAAAGGGGTGTGATGTGATGTGAGGTGCCGGGCTCTGGTCGTCGATCACGTTGATCGAGTCGTCGATGATGAAGCAGGGGCAACAAGGACAAGACGGGGGGCACTGATGGATCACTAACCAACCTATACTAAGCAGTTTAGGATAAGCATGTAAGGTACAATAGCAGGTACAAAAGCAGGATATGCATCAGAATAGGAGCAATCAATTACAGTAGCAAAATCCAATGCAAGCTAGAATGGAATGGGAGATATCGGGATGATCGGGGGGGGGGGGCTTGCCTGGAAGCTCCGCTAAAAGGGAAGAAGTGTCGTCGGTGACGTAGTCGATCACAGTGGCATCAGCAGTGGTCTCGGGGTCTACCAGAGAGAAGAGGGGAAAGAAACAATAAATACAGAGCAAACAGGTGCAACACTAAGCATGACAAGACAAAAAGAAGCGCTAGGGGTGTTCTAACACGGTGCTACACAATACTGATGAAGGGGGATAACATCCGGAAAAGTTTTCTCAGGGTTAGGCATTTTCGGACAAACGAACCAGAGGGGAAAAGTTTGATGTTCGCTATGCTACGGACGTGTGGAGGACAAACGGAACGCATATTTGGATTCTTCCCGTCTTTCTAAGAAACTTTCATGTATAAAGTTTTTCGATCCGAGCCACGGTTTATTTTCTAGAATTTTCAAAGTTCTATTGAATTTCTGGATTTTCTGGAATTCTACCAAGTCTTAGAATCTGTTTATTGACTAGCCAATTTGTGAGGGCTATAATGGGTTATTCATAGGTCTAATGGGGATGATTCCTATAGATGATTTGTTCTACTCCAAGAGTACTACCAATCCATGCCATCTGATGGCATGAACAGTGCACGTGGCTAGTCCAAATACAGCCCCAAACTAGCTTAGTTAGTAATCTGTTTCTTCAGTTTTCTCTGTTAACAGAAGATGCACTTTTGTCATTTTTGTAGCAATTAATCCATGCATCTAATGGACTTGTTCCAGTACGACGAAATGGAGTTGGTCAAGTGAACAAACTATTCACATCATTTTTATTTATTTTCGAAGTGATTTGCTGTCTCTTTTGTTGATGCAAAAAGGGCTAGTCAGTAGGCAGGAGCAGCACAAAGCTAGCTACCGCTACAGTGCGATCAGCAGTACTGTAGCAGCAGCAGTGCAGCGGCAACAGAGCACGGGGAACGCGCGCGTGCGGGCGCAGTGAGGCCGGCCGAAGGCGGGCAAGGCCGGAGCTGGGCACGCTGGGGAGCGTGGGCACGGGCGCGGCCAAAGGCAGGCACGTGTGCGCGGACGCGACCGAGCAGGGGATGGCCATGGGTGGCAGATGGCGGAAGCAGAGGGACGCGGGCGCGGGAGGTGAGCTCCGGGTCATGGTGGGGTGGCCGAGGCGAGCGGCGAGCGGGGTCGCGGCATGGCGCTGGAGGTGGCGTTGGCTAGCTAGGAGATCGGGGGTTCGACGCGCGGCACAGGCGTGAGCTTAGCTTGCAGTGGCTGCGGCGGCGGCGCGGCCAACGGCGGCGAGCTTCGGCAAAAATGTCGGCAGGCCTAGAGGATGCGCGTGAGAGTAGAGAGAGGGGGAAGACGAGTGGTGCTCACCGGGTAGGCTCAAGGGGGCCGTCGAGATATTTAGGAGCGCAGGGGTGGTGTAGTTCGTCGGAGTGGCATCGGTGACCGAAGGCGAGGACGAGCTCGATCCAGTCGAGGTGGGGTCTCCGGCTTGATCCTATGTGCGTGGTCGACGTAGAGGAGGCAGACAAAGCTCCTGGACACGGAGCTAACCGGCGGGGAGCAAGGTGGCCGCGGGATCGACGAGGGCGCGCCGTCGACGTCTCGAGCACGTGCTATGGGAGAGGAGATACGAACGAGGGGGAAGGGGAAAAGCGGCTAGGGTTTTCCGGCGAGGGAGGGCGTCGGTTAGATATAGGAAGGGGGCGCGGTGGATGGGTGCCACGGCATCGCCCTGAGCCGGCCATCGCCGGCGTCCACGATTATGTTTTTTTTTTTGAGACAATCCACGATTACGTGAGAACAGGGGAGATTTTTTTTTTGAGGCAATGAGAACAGGGGAGATGGGGAGGGAGCGTGCGCCTGGGCCAGCCTGACGGTCCAGCTAGGCCGAGGCCTAGTGAGGGGAGGTTTTTTTTTGTTCTTTTATTGTTTTGCTTTTATTTTTCTTTTAACTTTTCTGTTTATTTACGTTACTTAATTCTCACATTATTTTGGTATAATAAAAATATGAGACCAACACCTAAATTAGTGTTTTAGTTTAACCCTCTGTGACAAAATTTTTGGGACTCAAATAATTTAGTTTGATATTTTCGAAATTATAAAAGGCATTTATATAATTATTTAAGCCACTGTTTTAATCATTTTGGAACATTTAAGCCTTTTATAAAAATTTGGTTTCTTCACCAACAATACTTGTGAATTATTGTACAGAGTTTGGACATTTTATTTTTGACATTTGAAAATCTTTTCTTTGACTTTAATTTTAAATTTGAATTTGAACCGTTTTCGAATCAACGAGAGTCTAACAAAATTTATCGTGGTGACATGGCATGATTAGCAAAAGATTATTGTATCTTAATTATCCGGGCGTCAGACCTTCATTATTCCTCATTTTGTGCAATACCTCAGAACAACAATTTGTGTTGCTCTAGATGAAATATCTTCTCTTTACTAAGGTTTCACTTACCAGGGCAAAGGGCATCAGTGGCACACCAAGTATTTTCTGGTTTAACCATTGGTGAAGTCCTCTTAAGAACCTTTCATCCAGGTGGTGGAATCAGTACAAGAAGCAAATAAGGATCATATTCGTAGAAATGATATCATCGGAATGAGTCTATATAATATCAAAACTCACATTAATTTTTCTTATACTTGGTCCTTGAGTACAAATATTCATGTAGGACATCTTGAATCATTGTTTTCACTCATGTTTGATGCGGTAAGATTTTTCTTTGCATGGTTATACCTTGATAAATTGTGCATCAGTTCATACTAAAATAAATCGAATTTAAATCTTTATTGGGCGGTGTTGGTTGACTTGTTTAACCAACTATCATGCACCCATTATTCAGCTATGTCCATATGCATTTCTTTTTTCTGCAGACTTGGAACTTTAGAAATAAAATCTGCCAGTATGTGATTTAAATATACCGGAATAACATTTCACTTATTTTTCAGGTTTTAGTAATCCTTTTTTGTTGGTTCTTGTCAATATGGATAAATAGATACTTGCGTTGATGTACTAGGCGCATCTTATTTCAATCGGTATCTATAGTTTTCGGCATGTTAACAAATGAAATTACCTTGGGAAGTATGGTACCATATAATATAATGAATGTAATCTTGGTTACTTTTTATTGTTGATGTTTTCTTACACCATCTAAATTTTGTACTGCTCTCTATGTTGAGTGTCGGCAAATGAGCAATCTAAATTTCTTTTCAATAATGAATCTGGATGAAGGGGATGCAGAGAACATAATGTTGGTGAAGATATTTCAATTGAGACAAGATAATGTTGAACAATTGATTTCTTTTTGGAGTGGAGCAATAGCAAATTTTATTACTTGGTTTTTATATTCCCTTTCCAAAGTATTTTTATGCATTATCGACTTGGAATAGATGACATCTCACAATCAAGTTTGAATTTATACTGAAAAATATCATAACATGGTTGGCATTTATGTCCAGTGCATATGTTCCATTTCCCCCATATTTAAGCTCCCTTTATTTGTGATTGCATTCCATTTACCAGTTTTTTGTTCATTCATATTACATTTACATTCCACTATAATCCGTTTTGTGAGCTACATTAACATATGCCCTCCATGGATCTATCCTGGGTATTACTTGTCAATGTTACCCAATTGACATGTCATAGCGAGCTGTATATGGTGGCTATTATTTTCAAGATGCATGAGTCTTATGTTCGATCTTTTATATGCACGTGCTTTGCTGTAGGCTTACTCGCACTGTTGGTGGGGAGAAGCACTTGAGATTAGAAGAAAGTGTACAAGGCATACGGCAAGCTCCGTATCAAATGGGCCGGTGAACCGGCACATGTTGGGTGACAGGATAAAGGATGCCGATGTGGAGAAAGAGAAGAGGTGATGAGATGTTTATGGCATCTAATGGATGTTGTTATCTTAGTTTCTGAATTATTGTTTTCGCCAGATTGGACACTTTGTTTGATATCGGAAAACCGCCTTTTGCCCAATGTTAAAATTAGCTTTTCGTTTTGGTGTAAATGGTCAGAGAATGCATTTTAAATATTTAAATTATTATCTCAGGAATATTTTACGGAATGATGTACTTAGAATTTCAAATAACCCTTATTCCTCACATAGATCGCATTTAAAAAAAATGTTTGACATAATGGGTCTTATGATAGACGTGTGTTGCAACAGTCAACCGGATGATTTAACCATGCTTGGGCATAATAGATGCAACCCATGAATGTACGTTGTAGGCGCTAGAAAGTGAAACTGGCGCTGAATGCGCCGATTAGGACCTCTCCTCATCTAATTCAGAGGAAGAGAAGAAGGCTTGGACGTGCTTGTGGAAAACCCAAGTGCCTTATAAAGTGAAAATATTGTTATGAAGGTTAGCACAACAATCTCTCCCCTCTGTTGATTTGTTGCACCATCGCAATATGTCATCTATATCATCTTGTGGTATATGTAGATCAGAAGATTCGTGGCAACATTCCTTTCTCCACTGCCATATGGCAAGGTGTGTATGGCCCCCTGAAAATCCGAACCTTGTTGAAGCTATGGAGAGCAGCAGAGAACCGAACGCCAAACAATGGATATTTGCACTCATTGACAGCCTATCGCATGATGAATTTTTCAAGGTTATTCTCACCCTTTGGGTTGTCTGGCATGCACGTAGTAAGGCACTACACGAATAGATCTTTCAGTCACTTCACTCAACCAATGATTTTGTAGCCAGTTATTTGAGGGAGTTTGACGAGTGCAAGCCAAAGAAGTCCCTACCAACACCGGCTACCAGGACAATACGAGCACAACGAGTGCCTCCCGCTACTGGTTATGCAAAGATGGAGTTGACAGTGTCACTTCACGGAGTCTGAACAAGGGATCATATTGTGTTGTGTGTAGAGATGATATGGGCAAACACCTAACCTTGTCTGCTATTAAGTGTGAGGGGATATCTGGCCCGATATCTTTCAAGGCACTAACTTGTCGAGAAGCTTTGCCTTTGGCTCTAGACTTAAATTTGTCGCATGTGATAATAGCCTCGGACAGTTAAGAAATTGTTACAAAGATCAACAAGTGTTGGGAAACGTAGTAATTTCAAAAAAATTCCTACGCACATTTAAGATCATGATGATGCATAACAACGAGAGGGGAGAGTGTTGTCCACGTACCCTCGTAGACCGAAAACGGAAGCGTTAGCACAACGCGGTTGATGTAGTCGTACGTCTTCACGATCTGACCGGTCAAGTACCGAAAGCACGGCACCTCCGAGTTCAGCACACGTTCAGGTCGATAACGTCCCTCGAACTCCAATCCAGCCGAGCTTCGAGGGAGAGTTCCATCAGCACGACGGCGTGGTGATGATGATGATGTTATACCGACGCAGGGCTTTACCTAAGCACCGCTACGATATTATCGAGGTGGAATATGGTGGAGGGGGGCACCGCACACGGCTAATAGATCTCGAGGATCAATTGTTGTGTCTAGAGGGGCCCCCCTGACCCCGTATATAAAGGAGCAAGGGGGAGGGGGCGGCCGGCCAGGAGGAGGCGCGCCAGGGAGGAGTCCTACTCTCGGTGGAGTAGGACTCCCTCCTTTCCTTGTCCAAGTAGGAGAGGGGGAAGGAAGGGGAGAGAGGAAAGGAAGGAAAGAGGGGGCGCCCCCCCCCCCTCCTTGTCCTATTCGGACTAGAGGGGGAGGGGGGCGCGGCCTGCCTTGGCCGCCCCTCCTCTGCTCCACTTTGGGCCCATGAGGCCCATTAACCCCCCGGGGTGTTCCGGTAACCCCCCGGTACTCCGGTATACATCTGATAACCCCCGAAACCATTCCGGTGTCCGAATATAGTCGTCCAATATATCAATCTTCATGTCTCGACCATTTCGAGACTCCTCGTCATGTCCGTGATCACATCCGGGACTCTGAACTATCTTCGGTACATCAAAACATATAAACTCATAATATAACCGTCATCTAACTTTAAGCGTGCGGACCCTACGAGTTCGAGAACTATGTAGACATGACCGCGACACGTCTCCGGTCAATAACCAATAGCGGAACCTGAATGCTCATATTGGCTCACACATATTCTACGAAGATCTTTATCGGTCAAACCGCATAACAACATACGTTGTTCCCTTTGTCATCAGTATGTTACTTGCCCGAGATTCGATCGTCGGTATCTCAATACCTAGTTCAATCTCGTTACCGGCAAGTCTCTTTACTCGTTATGTAATGAAACTTCCCGCAACTAACTCATTAGTCACATTGCTTGCAAGGCTTATAGTGATGTACATTATCGAGAGGGCCCAGAGATACCTCTCCGACAATCGGAGTGATAAATCCTAATCTCGAAATACGCCAACCCAACAAGTACCTTCGGAGACACCTGTAGAGCACCTTTATAATCACCCAGTTACGTTGTGGTGTTTGGTAGCACACAAAGTGTTCCTCCGGTAAACGGGAGTTGCATAATCTCATAGTCATAGGAACATGTATAAGTCATGAAGAAAGCAATAGCAACATACTAAACGATCAAGTGCTAAGCTAACGGAATGGGTCAAGTCAATCACATCATTCTCTAATGATGTGATCCCGTTAATCAAATGACAACTCATGTCTATGGCTAGGAAACTTAACCATATTTGATTCAACGAGCTAGTCAAGTAGAGGCATACTAGCGACATTATGTTTGTCTATGTATTCACACATGTACTAAGTTTCCGGTTAATACAATTCTAGCATGAATAATAAACATTTATCATGAAATAAGGAAATAAATAATAACTTTATTATTGCCTCTAGGGCATATTTCCTTCAGTCTCCCACTTGCACTAGAGTCAATAATCTAGTTCACATCACCATGTGATTTAGCACCAATATTCACATCTGTATGTGATTAATACCCATAGTTCACATCGTCATGTGATCAACACCCAAAGGGTTTACTAGAGTCAATAATCTAGTTCCCGTCGCTATGTGATTAACACCAAAAGAGTACTAAGGTATGATCATGTTTTGCTCGTGAGAGAAGTTTAGACAACGGGTCTGTCACATTCAGAGCCGTATGTATTTTGCAAATATTCTATGTCTACAATGCTCTACATGGAGCTACTCTAGCTAATTGCTCCCACTTTCGATATGTATCCAGATTGAGACTTAGAGTCATCTGGATCGGTGTAAAAGCTTGCATCGACGTAACTCTTTACGATGAACTCTTTATCACCTCTATAACCGAGAAATATTTCCTTAGTCCTTACTAAGGATATTCTTGACCGCTGTCCAGTGATCTACTTCTAGATCAAAAAATTGTACTCCCTTGACAAACTTAGAGCAAGGTATACAATAGGTCTGGTACACAGCATAGCATACTTTATAGAACCTATGACTGAGGCATAGGGAATGACTTTTCATTCTATTTCTATTTTCTGCCATGGTCGGGTTTTGAGTCTTACTCAACTTCACACCTTGCAACACACGCAAGAACCTTTTTCTTTGACTGTTCTATTTTGAACTACTTCAAAATCTTGTCAAGGTATGTACTAATTGAAAATCTTATCAAGCGTTTTTGATCTATCTCAATAGATCATGATGCTTAATATGTAAGTAGCTTTACTGAGGTCTTTCTTTTTGAAAAACTCCTTTCAAATATTCCTTTATGTTTTCCAGAAAATTCTACATTATTTCTGATCACCAATATGTCATTCACATATATTTATTAGAAATGTTGTAGTGCTCCCACTCACTTTCTTGTAAATACAGGCTTCTCCAAAAGTCTGTATAAAACCATATGCTTTGATCAACTCATCCAAGCGTATATTTCAACTCCGAGATGCTTGCACCAGTCCATAGATGGATCGTTGGAGCTTGCATATTTTGTTAGCACCTTTAGGATTGACAAAATCTTCTGGTTGCATCATATACAACTCTGCTTTAATAAATCAATTCAGGAATGCATTTTTTACATCCATTTGCCAGATTTCATAAAATGTGGCAATTGCTAACATGATTCGGACAAACTTAAGCATCGATACGAGTGAGAAAATCTCATTGTATTCAACACCTTGAACTTTGTCAAAACCTTTTTCGACAAGTCTAGCCTTGTAAATAGTAACATTACTATCAGCGTCCGTCTTCCACTTGAAGATCCATTTATTTTCTGTGACTTGCTGATCATCGGACAAGTCAATCAAAGTCCACATTTTGTTCTCATACATGGATCCCATCTCAGATTTCATGGCCTCAAGCCATTTTGCGGAATTTGGGCTCATCATCGCTTCCTCATAGTTCGTAGGTTCGTCATGGTCAAGTAACATGAACTCCAGAATAGGATTACAGTACCACTTTGGAGCGGAACGTACTCTGGTTGACCTAGGAGATTCGATAGTAACTTGATCCGAAGTTTCATGATCATCATCATTAACTTCCTCACTAACTGGTGCAGGAATCACTAGAACTGTTTTTTGTGATGGACTACTTTCCAATTCGGCAGAAGGTATAATTACCTTATCAAGCTCTACTTTCCTCCCACTCACTTCTTTCGAGAGAAAGTCCTTCTCTAGAAAGGATCCATCTTAGCAACGAATATCTTGATTTCGGATTTGTGATAGAAGGTGTACCCAATAGTTTCCTTTGGGTATTCTATGAATACGCACTTCTCCGATTTGGGTTCGAGCTTATCAGGTTGAAACTTTTTCACATAAGCATCGCAGCCCCAAACTTTTAAGAAATGACAACTTTGGTTTCTTGCCAAACCACAGTTCATAAGGCGTCGTCTCAATGGATTTTGATGGTGCCCTAGTTAAAGTGAATACATATGTCTCTAATGCATAACCCCAAAATGATAGCGGTAAATCAGTAAGAGACATCATAGATCGCACCATATCTAGTAAAGTACGATTACGACGTTCGGACACACCATTACGTTGTGGTGTTCCGGGTGGCGTGAGTTGCGAAACTATTCCGCATTGTTTCAAATGTAAACCAAACTCGTAACTCAAATATTCTCCTCCACCATCAGATCGTAGAAACTTTATTTTCTTATTACGATGATTTTCCACTTCACTCTTAAATTCTTTGAACTTTTCAAATGTTCCAGATTTATGTTTCATTAAGTAGATATACCCATATCTGCTCAAATCATCTGTGAAGGTGAGAAAATAATGATACTCGCCGCGAGCCTCAATATTCATTGGTCCACATACATCAGTATGTATGATTTCCAACAAATCTGTTGCTCGCTCTATAGTTCCGGAGAACGGCGTTTTAGTCATCTTGCCCATGAGGCATGGTTCGCAAGTACCAAGTGATTCATAATCAAGTGATTCCAGAAGTCCATCTTTGTGGAGTTTCTTCATGCTCTTTACACCGATATGACCCAAACGGCAGTGCCACAAATAAGTTGCACTATCATTATTAACTTTGCATCTTTTGGCATCAATATTATGAATATGTGTATCACTACGATCGAGATCCAACAAACTATTTTCATTGGGTCTATGACCATTGAAGGTTTTATTCATGAAAACAGAACAATAATTATTCTCTGACTTTCAATGAATAACCCTATTGCAATAAACATGATCAAATCATATCACTACTAGTGAAAACCCTAACAGTAGCACTGGTTTTGTGCTCACTAGTAGCGTGGGTAGGCGCGCTACTAATAAGGCGCTACAGCTATTGCTTAGCAGTAACGCGTGCCGGCGCGCGCTACTGCTAGGACAAATAGCTGCAGCATTTGTTCACCCCCACGCTACTGCTAATGAAACTAGTGGCAGCGCGTTTTCTCTCCATCGCTACTAGTATTCATTTTTTATTTTTTTATTTTTAGTGTATTTATGCGGTTTTCTCTCCATCATACAAATATTGGTACAATACCAGTTATGAGGTTTACATGATTATGTCCATAACAGTGTGTCAAATGAAGATGGATTAGGTTCAAGTGGGGGCAATATGTGGTGCATGTCAAAAGTATACTACTAATCCAAACTTGATCTAGTTTGGACTAGTAGTACTTTCGATGTGCATCACATGTTGCCTCCACTTGAATCTAATCCGCCAGCACAAGCTATTTAATCATCATCATAGTCATTATCACCAACAATATTTATTTAATCACCACTAACACTATCTAATAATAATCATCATAGTCATTACCACCAACACTAGCTATTTTATCATAGTAATAGTGTAGCACATCATCATCTTCAAACTCATTTCTAGCTAGCTAATCACTCATGCTGCTCTCTCGCAGGTAAAATAACATAAAACATGTATAGCTCTCCTCCTTGATCAAGTTGGAGCATGCAGATGAACATGTCTCCTAATCGTGGGTAGCGCATCTGTTTGCTGCCCCCTAGTACTTCTCTGCGCTCCCCCATCACATATTTGGTCTAGTCTTGCACTATTAAGCATCCGTTGCTAATCTTGAATGCACTAAAGTAATCTTTAGGATATCTTGGCCGTAAGCTAACAATACTCATGGTACCTTTAGTCTCGATCCCATAAGGCACAACATTCATCGGGACTCCCTGTTGAAGAACATCATATGGTAACATACTTAGCAATGAAGTTTAGCTTCAAAAATAATGTATGGAAAAGATGCACTGAGGAAAAATATTAAAAATCTTACTATCCTTCCTAAATAGATGTGACCGTAGTTCAGTACGAACACTATTGGTCGCACGTTTTCAGTACTAACATTTCTAAATCTAGGAAGAAAATTTGTCTTGACAGTATCAAGATCCGCAAGCCATGAAACATAATGACTGAGCTCCTCGCAGTTGAGTTCAGCCCCGGCACAGTATACGGTCCTGTCTACCAAGCGCTGGACATGTTTGCTTGCACCAGAATAAGCTATCAATAGAAATTAATTGTCAACTATTTTTGAATAAACAATATCAAAGACACAAATATGGTTGAGAAACTCACATTTTGGTATAACTGGAGGCGTCTGCACATCGACCCAGATGTCGGTATTACCTTCAATATCATCTTCCGGACGAATATCAAAGGTGATAACCATATCAGGCTCAAATGCATAAGTCTTGCATAGTGCTCGCCATGTTTTGCATCCAAAATAGGTGTAGTCGTCTGAATTGTATAATTTTGTATGGAAAATATAACCATGCTCGGTCTTCAAGTAAAATTTCTTTACCTCCATAGTACGACTGCAACCTATCTTATCCAATACAAAAACTCTTGCATGGCAGGGGATACGCTAGTATAATAGTAAAAACAAATTATAAGTTGAAGCAAATGAAGCATATGTCATGCTTAATTACGAAAAAAGACTTGTCGTTGTGACTTACTGTATCCACTTCGAAGTTCTCGTCCAGCTTGATGCTGAAGCGCCTATCATCATCTAGGAAGATTCCGTCGCACAGGCCGCGCTCGTCTTTGCAGTATTTGCAAATACCGAAATCCTTTTCTTCGTCAGACATTTCCTATGTTCATCGTTAAAACATTAATTGAAAATCGATCGAAGACAACTACCAGGATACTCAACACATAAATCTGGGGCACTCGATATTTCCTAGATATTCTGGCACAAGTCATGCCAAAATTCACGGAAAAATCCGACATGACCTTTGCTAAAATAGGACATATCGAGCGCCTGAAATTTGCCGGAACGGAAATGAATCAACACTCCGGCAAAACATAGGCCACTCGGAGGTGTAACCTGCAAACATGACCGGCCACTTGGGCAAGCACATATCCTATTTGAGCAACACAAGATATACATTTCAAAATATCTTATAGGACTCAAATTAGCATGCATTGAATAAGCAAAAGTAAATCATCTCATGCGTGTTCGTACATTGTCGAATATTATCACTAATACATCCCGAATAGTGTCATACATATAACATCACTAATACAACTAAAACCCTAGCACACGACGGGTATCGGCGCGGGTGGTGGACACCCACAGAGAAGGAACCATCACGGGATCATAGCTCCAGTGAGATCCCTGGAGAACCTGCCAGGTATTGGAGAACCTGTGCTCCAACGCAAACAAGTAGCAACGGACGTGCGCTTCCTCCTCACTGACACGGTGACGCACCACCTCCGCGGGGTCCTCGAGCCTCTGGACCGTCATTGGCCCACGCGACCGCCACCAAAGAAGGTTCGGGTCAATGACAGGCTGGCTCCTCACCAACCTGCGCCCCCCGGTAGGTAGCGCCTCCCAGTACCACCCCGGCGGAGCCCAGTCCCGGACATGGCCCATCTGGTCAAGCAGGTGTCGTCCTCCACCGACTCGACGATGAGGATGCGAGATAGGCATCGTCCACGTCGATGCGGGAAAAATTGCTTTAACTAAAAAAATAGCAACAAGTTCTTACTAACTAGTTCTATTAATTCAATTAGTTCTTACTAAAAATAAACTTACTATAAATAAAAATAAACTAGTACCTACTCCCTCCATTCCTAAATATTTGTCTTTCTATAGATTTCAACAAGTGACTACATACAAAGCAAAATGAGTGAATCTACACTCTAAACTATGTCTATATACATCCATATGTGGTAGTCTATTTGAAATTCTAAAAAGACAAATTCTAAAAAGACAAATTCTAAAAAGACAAATTCTAAAAAGCAAAATGAGTGAATCTACACTCTTACTAACTAATTAGTACCTAGGAACTACTGCCCTAATTAACTAACTAGCACTAAAAATAGCCTAGGGTTCATACTAACTAGCACTAAATAGCTAGGGTTCATACTAAGCAAACAAGAGGGATCGGAAGGGGAGAGTGCTTACAAAGGGCGGGGAGAGAGATGGGGTCGGGGGAGACAGCGGCACCGAGGCGCGGCGAGGCGGGGTCGGGGGAGACAGCTGCGAGGCGAGGTCGGGGAAGACGGCGGCGAGGCGGGTCGAGGGAGACGGCGGCGAGGCGAGGCCAGGGAAGACGGCGGCGAGGCGGGGTCGGGGGAGACGGCCGCGAGGCGGGGTCGAGGGAGACGGCGGCGAGACGGCGGTGAGGCGGAGGCGGCGAGGGGGCGAAGAGGGAGTGGGGAATTGGGGGGAGGAAGCAGAGGAGAGGGAATCAGGCCACGCGGGGTGTTAGGTGAAAATAACTTTAACAGTAGCGTGGGGAGGGAAAACACGTTGCAGCTAAAATCTGCAGTAGTAGCGCCGTTTCTAGAAGGGTGCTACTACTATACCTAGCACGTCGGGAACGGTGTGGCAATTATAGTAGTAGTGCGTTATGTTCCTGCCGCGCTACTGCTAAGGGAGTAACAATAGCACGGTTCTGGCAGACGCGCTACTGCTAAGTAGCAGTAGCGCCTCATTTTAACACGCGCTACTGGTAAGATTCTGTGTATAAGGTTTTCCCTAGTAGTGTATTCATGCTCAACGCAAACGCTAAATAACATTTATTTAGGTTTAACACTAATCCCGAAAGTATAGGGAGTGTGCAATGATGATCATATCAATCTTGGAACTACTTCCAACACTCATCGTCACTTCACCCTCAACTAGTCTCTATTTATTCTGTAACTCTTGTTTTGAGTTACTAATCTTAGCAACAGAACAAGTATCAAATACCCAGGGGCTACTATAAACACTAGTAAGGTACACATCAATAACCTGCATATCAAATATACCCTTGTTCACTTTGCCATCCTTCTTATCCACCAAATATTCAGGGTATTTCCGCTTCCAGTGACCATTTCCTTTGCAGTAGAAGCACTCAGTTCCAGGCTTTGGTCCAGCTTTGGTTTCCTCGCGGGAGTGAAAAATTGCTTGCCATTCTACTTGAAGTTCCCTTTCTTTCCCTTTGCCCTTTTCTTGAAACTAGTGGTCTTGTTAATCATCAACATTTGATGCTCTTTCTTGATTTCTACCTTCATTGATTTCATCATCATGAAAAGCTCGGGAATCATTTTCGTCATCCCTTGCATACTATAGTTCATCACGAAATTCTTCTAACTTGGTGATGGTGACTAGAGAACTCTGTCAATCACTATTTTATCTGGAAGATTAACTCCCACTTGATTCAAGTGATTGTAGTACCCAGACAATTTGAGCACATGCTCACTAGTTGAGCAATTCTTCTCCATCTTTTAGCTATAGAACTTGTTGGAGACTTCATATCTCTCAACTCGGGTATTTGCTTGAAATATTAACTTCAACTCCTAGAACATCTCATATGGTCCATGACGTTCAAAATGTCTTTGAAGTCCCGATTCTAAGCCGTTAAGCATGGTGCACTAAACTATTAAGTAGTCATCATATTGACCTAGACAAACGTTCATAACGTCTGCATCTGTTCCTGCAATAGGTCTATCACCTAGCAGTGCATCAAGGACATAATTCTTCTATGCAACAATGAGGATAAACCTCAGATCATGGACCTAGTCCGCATCATTGCTACTATCATCTTTCAATATAGTTTTCTCTAGGAACACATATAAAACATAGGGAAGCAACAACGCGAGCTATTGATCTACAACATTATTTGCAAAATACTACCAGGACTAAGTTCATGATAAATTAAAGTTCAATTAATCATATTACTTAAGAACTCCCACTTAGATAGACATCCCTCTAATCATCTAAGTGATCACGTGATCCAAATCAACTAAACCATGTCTGATCATCACGTGAGATGGAGTAGTTTTCAATGGTGAACATCACTATGTTGATCATATCTACTATATGATTCACGCTCGATCTTTCGGCCTCATTGTTTCGAGGCCATATCTGTATATGCTAGGATCGTCAAGTTTAACCTGAGTATTCCGTGTGTGCAGCTGTTTTGCACCCGTTGTATTTGAACGTAGAGCCTATCACACCCGATCATCACGTGGTGTCTCAGCACGAAGAACTTTCGCAACGGTGCATACTCAGGGAGAACACTTATACCTTGAAATTTAGTGAGAGATCATCTTATAATGCTACCGTCAATCAAAGCAAAATAAGATGCATAAAGGATAAACATCACATGCAATCAATATAAGTGATATGATATGGCCATCATCATCTTGTGCTTGTGATCACCATCTCCGAAGCACCGTCATGATCACCATCGTCACCGGCGCGACACCTTGATCTTCATCGTAGCATCTTTGTCATTTCGCCACCTATTGCTTCTACGACTATCGCTACCGCTTAGTGATAAAGTAAAGCACTTACAGGGCAATTGCATTGCATACAATAAGGCGACAACCATATGGCTCCTGCCAGTTGCCGATAACTCGGTTACAAAATATGATCATCTCATACAATAAAATATAACATCACGTCTTGACCATATCACATCACAACATGCCTTGCAAAAACAAGTTAGACGTCCTCTACTTTATTGTTGCATGTTTTACGTGGCTGCTACGGGCTGAGCAACAACCGTTCTTACCTACGCATCAAAACCACAACGATAGTTCATCAAGTTAGTGTTGTTTTAACCTTCTCAAGGACCGGTCATAGCCACACTCGGTTCAACTAAAGTTGGAGAAACTAACACCCGCCAGCCACCTATGTGCAAAGCACGTTGGTAGAACCAGTCACGTGTAAGCGTACGCGTAATGTCGGTCCGGGCCGCTTCATCCAACAATACCCCCGAACCAAAGTATGACATGCTGGTAAGCAGTATGACTTGTATCGCCCACAACTCACTTGTGTTCTACTCGTGCATACAACATCTACGCATAAAACCAGGCTCGGATACCACTGTTGGGGAACGTAGTAATTTCAAAAAAAAATTATACGGACACACAAGATCATGGTGATGCATAGAAACGAGGGGGGGGGAGTGTTGTCCACGTACCCTCGTAGACCGAAAGCAGAAGCGTTAGCATAACGCGGTTGATGTAGTCGTCCGTCTTCACGATCCGACCGATCAAGTACCAAACGCACAACACCTCCGAGTTCAGCACACATTTAGCTCGATAATGTCCCTCGAACTCCGATCCAGCCGAGCTTCGAGGGAGAGTTTCGTCAGCACGACGGCGTGGTGACGATGATGATGTTCTACCGACGCAGGGCTTCGCCTAAGCACCGCTACGATATTATCAAGGTGGAATATGGTGGAGGGGGGCACCGGACACGGCTAATAGATCTCGAGGATCAATTGTTGTGTCTAGAGGTGCCCCCCCCCGCCCCCGTATATAAAGGAGCAAGGGGGAGGGGGCGGCCGTCCAGGAGGAGGCGCGCCAGGGAGGATTCCTACTCCCACCGGGAGTAGGACTCCCTCCTTTCCTTGTCCAAGTAGGAGAGGGGGAAGGAAGGGGAGAGAGGAGAGGAAGGAAGGGGGGGGGGGCGCGGCCTGTCCTGGCCGTCCCTCCTCTGTGAAGGAAATATGCCCTAGAGGCAATAATAAAGTTATTATGCATTTCCTTATTTCATGATAAATGTTTATTATTCATGCTAGAATTGATTAACCGGAAACATGATACATGTGTGAATACATAGACAAACTGAGTGTCACTAGTATGCCTCTACTTGACTAGCTCATTAATCAAAGATGGTTATGTTTCCTAGCCATGGACAAAGAGTTGTCAATTGATTAACGGGATCACATCATTAGGAGAATCATGTGATTGACTTGACCCATTCCATTAGCTTAGCACTTGATCATTTAGTATGTTGCTATTGCTTTCTTCATGACTTATACATGTTCCTATGACTATGAGATTATGCAACTCCCGTTTACCGGAGGAACACTTTGTGTGCTACCAAACGTCACAACGTAACTGGATGATTATAAAGGTGCTCTACAGGTGTCTCCAAAGGTACTTGTTGGGTTGGCATATTTCGAGATTAGGATTTGTCATTCCGATTGTCGGAGAGGTATCTCTGGGCCCACTCGGTAATACACATCAATATAAGCCTTGCAAGCATTGCAACTAATGAGTTAGTTGCGGGATGATGTATTACAGAACGAGTAAAGAGACTTGCCGGTAACGAGATTGAACTAGGTATTGAGATACCGACGATCAAATCTTGGCCAAGTAACATACCGATGACAAAGGGAACAACGTATGTTGTTATGTGGTTTGACCGATAAAGATCTTCGTAGAATATGTGGGAGGCAATATGAGCATCCAGGTTCCGCTATTGGTTATTGACCAGAGACGTGTCTCGGTCATGTCTACATAGTTCTCGAACCCATAGGGTCCACACGCTTAAAGTTCGATGATGGTTATATTATGAGTTTATGTGTTTTGATGTACCGAAGGTAGTTTGGAGTCCCGGATGAGATCGGGGACATGACAAGGAATCTCAAAATGGTCGAGACGTAAAGATTGATACACTACTAGGGAAAACCTTATACACAAAATCTTACGAGTAGCGCGTGTTAAAATGAGGCGCTACTGCTAATTAGCAGTAGCGCGTTTGCCAAAACCGCGCTACTGTTACCCCCTTAGCAGTAGCGCGGCGGGAACTGTATGCGCTACTACTATAATTGCCACACCGTTCCCGACATGCTAGGTATAGTAGTAGCGCCCTTCTAGAAACGGCGCTACTACTACCGATTTTAGCAGCAGCGCGTTTTCCCATCCCACGCTACTGTTAAATCGATTCTCACCTAACCCCCCGCGCGGCCTGATTCCCTCCTCTTCCTCCCCCAATTCACCACTCTCTCTTCTCCCCCTCATCGCCTCCGCCTCGCCGCCGTCTCCCCCGACCCCGCCTCGCGGCCGTCTCCCGCGACCCCGCTTCGCCG